>NC_058409.1:34528099-34611044 GCF_002201575.2 Neomonachus schauinslandi | reverse complement strand
ATGCTACTGCAACAGTATTGGCATATGCAAGAGAACTGGAGGCACATACTACTGCAACAGTATTGGCATATGCAAGAGAAAACACAAATAAGATAATGATTTCCAAAATAAGTAACATTTTTTTTCCACCAAGAGCCCCTTGATAAGAACCAAGGACTTACTAAGTTCTCTAGGCTGGGGACGGGGGGTGGAGGGACTTGGATCACTTAGGGCGTTCACCTGTGTCCTCTTGTGAGTTCATAAGGATGCAACATTAGCGGATTCATCAGGTATGAACACAGCATTCAGTTTGTATAATAGCGGTCAGTGAGTCAGTAATAATATCCAAGGCCATCTGTAATATTGTAATTTATAATAAGAAATACATATTTGATCTTCTCCCACAATTCTAGTACAGGGCTCTTAAAACTCTTGGAATTTCCTAAATGGTAAGAAGGTTGTGGATGCAAGGGAAGGTGTCTTTTGTTATGTTAGTGAGGTAACTAAGGGACCCCACCTGCAAGGGGAGCTGGTTGCCAGGGCAGCTAACAACTTGACTAGAAGAAAGGAACTTTTAGTACCGCCCCCACTGACCTCCAGGAAGGGGAGAGGGACTGGAGACTGAATCAGTACCAGTGGCCAATGATTTAATCAATAATGTCTGTGTGATGAAGCATCCACAAAAGCCCCACAGGACAGGGTTCAGAGAGCTTCCTGGTTGGTGAACATGTGAGGTCCTGGCAGAGGGGTATAGTCCTAGAGAGCTTAAAATTTGGTGGGAGGATTCCCCCTCCCTCCCCTTTCCCTACACTGGACAATCCTATTTTAGAGGACAGCTCTTCTCATTAAAGACATTTCCGTGTTCAGTACAGATAGGCTTTGCCAGCTATCACTGAAGGTTTGTCAGGCGTATTTAGTAAGGACTTCTATGTCTGCTAAAATGTCCTCCAGTCCAATGGAGGGGGCAAAGTTGGGTGACTTGGCCTGGCATATGTGACTCCATCTTGGGCCTGTGGTTTTCTTTTTAACACCAACATGGGGTGCCCATGTGCTCAAATGTCCATAATCCAGGGTGAGCCACATGAACCCATCCCAAATCTGAGTATAGTCACCTATGGCTCTGATGGGGGTATTTTTAGGACCTTTCTAGTCAGCAGTTTGATGGGCTGCCCATGTAGTTAGATTGACAAAAAAGAATACCCAGGCCTGCATTACTGACAGTGTGTGCCACTGGCCAGGTTTTGGGACTAGTATTAGTAATATCAAATGAATTAAGAATGCTAGTCTTAGCTTGTTCTTCATTTAGGGCTTCCCAATCCCCTCCCTAGAGTGGTGACACCTGCCATGGCAATCCTGACAAGCTAGAGTGGGTCAGCTGCCCGTATACCCGGAAGTGGGACTGATTCCTTTGCTGAGCACACATGTGGGCCCACTATAGGAAGGTATTTCCATCACATATAATTTTGGACTCCCCCAAACCTTAACTACTAATAGTGCAGGTTTCTGTTAATAACAGAAAGTCAATTAACACACCTTTTGCATGGTATATGCATTATACACTATATTATATGCTTACAAAAGAGCAAACCGGAGAGAAGAAAATGTTAGAAAAAAAATGTAAGGAAGAGAAAACACATGTACCTTATTACACTGTATTTGTTGGAAAAAATAGGTGTATAAATGGTCCCTCACGGTTCAAGCCCATGTAGTTCAAGGGTCATCTCATCAGTTTGCCAATTCCTCACTGGTTGGAAACTCTGGTGGATGGCCTCACATTCTTTTAGTAGTTGCCTCGGGTGTTTTTTAGAACACACAGGGCATGCATTAACAAAGTCACTGTATTTCAATAGTAATCCAACATCCTTGACGATATGCCATCCCACCAAGGTGTTACAGTGGCTACTCTTTCCATGCACCCACTTTGCTCTATCTACTGAAGAGTCAGTTGCTAGATCTCATACCTGAGGTAGGACATTAGCTTCCTGATTGCCAGGATGTGTCAACACCTTTGGAGCCAGGACGTGGAAAAGATGAAGACCTCCTCGGGCTTTTGGAGGAGAGCCCAAATGTCTTTCCACATATCCTGACCCCATAAGGGCATCATCCATCCCTTGCCTTTCCATTGTCCACACTATAGGGTTAATCCTCTAAGAACATCCCAATTGTCAGTGCAAAGTGTTAGCAGCCAGGGTTTATGAGTGATCACCAGCCAAAACACTCTGACTTCAGCCCACTGGCTGCTACAGTTCTTTTTTTTTACAAGGAGAACAGATTCTTGTTGAGCTTATGCAAATAACTACATTGCCATGAAAGTAACAATACTCTCTAAGAGTTTCCAGATTCTGGAGTGATCAGGTAGAGAGAGAAAAAAAAAAAGTTTGATCTTTGTTCACAAAGCTATATATTAGCAAATTGCTGATAGTTTGAGAGAAAAGAGAAAAAGGTTTTCTTAAATCTGAAAAAAAAACCAAAAGAACCAATCATGTTTGAAACAAAAAGTTATAAAAATTATAATCATCCTCATTAGTTTTTCCATTAGAGTTCTATAAATTCTTAATCAGTTCAGTGGTATGATCTTAGTTATCTGAAACATGCACTTGTTGGTCTTTTCCATGAATCTCCTTGAAGATAAAGCATTTTTACAGGAACACTTTTACAAAAACATCAGAGTAAAACAATAACGATCTGTAAGTGACAAAAGATTTAAAAAGTGGTCATGGTTTGAGAGCTGATGAGTTTATTATAATTCAATCAACAAGGGGATTTGGTTATTTCTCTGACATCCTTTTTAAAATAATAACTAGAATTATGACCAATAACATTTTATCAGGACATATTAGATTTTTAGGAACTTCATATAATCTCTGGAGCACTTATATTTATACAAATATAACCTAAGAAAGTTTAGCATCACTTATTTGACAATGCTTCCCATGCAATTTAACACATCAAATAAATCTAGTTTAATATCTTTTTTTTATTAGCAAAGATAATAAATCTTTGAGATGTTCCAGGGACTCTCGAAAATCCCAAAGTTAGTTCAATGTTAAAAAGGCTTCATTTATAGTTTAACTTGGGAGAATTTTATAAGACATATCAGAGCATTTTAAAAATACTTGATTAAATAGGATCCATCACAAGTCACTATGAAACAACAGTTATCCATTTAACCAAAGTGACAATTAAATACTTCAAAGGCAAATACAGAAAGTTACATAACTGTGAAAAGTAATAATAATAAATAGAAAACTTCCCTCTTTTAATAGAGAACTCACTTTTCTTAAGTAATGAAAGACCTGATAAAGACAACCTGAAGCACAGGAAATTATTTCGGTAAAACACACCACATAGAGGGTGCAGACCAACTGGAAATTTCCCCCAACGATAACTCTCTTCCAAGACTCATTTTGTTGGTCTACCTGCTGGCTTGCCAACTGTTGGTTTACAAACTAGCCCCCATACATGGAGGACAAGGAGAGACTGAAGAAAGTTCCTGAGAACACCCACCCAGATCTTCAACAGTTTTAATAAACATTTCTTTTGTCTGTCTCCCTTCTTTTGGTTTTCACAATAATCATCCTTTCCAGACTTTTTTTTTTCATAACCCTAAAACTAAAACATTAATTTCCTAACCTGCCTGGCTATTCCATTCTCTACTCCATTTTATCCCCCAAATTGGTATGCAGGTGATGTTACTGAAAGATGGTTTTCATTATCATGCCACATTTAAAAATCATCAGTGTGGCCAACAGATACATGAAAAGATGCTCACCATCACTCATCATCAGGGAACTACAAATCAAAACCACAATGAGATACCACCTCACATTGGTCAGGATGGCTAAAATCAACAACACAAGAAATAATAGGTGTTGGTGAGGATGTAGAGAAAGAAGAACCATCATGCGCTGTTGATGGGAATGCAAACTGGTGCAGTCACTCTGGAAAATAGTATGCAAGTTCCTCAGAAAGTTAAAAATAGAACTACCCTATGATCCAGCAATTCTCTACTAAGTATTTACCCAAAAGATACAAAAATGCTGATTCAAAGGGATACACGCACCACGATGTTTATAGCAGCATTATCTACACAGCCAAATCATGGAAAGAGCCCAAATGTCCATCAACTGATGAGTGGATAAAAAAGGTGTAGGATATATGTACAATGGAATATTACTCAGCCATAAAAAAGAATGAAATCTTGCCATTTGCAACGATATCGACGGAGCTAGAGTGTATTATGCTAAGCGAAATAAGTCAGTCAGAGAAAGACAAATACCATATGAATTCACTCATATATGGAATTTAAGAAACAAAACATGAAAATGGGGGGAAAGAGAGGCAAATCAGGAAACAGATTCTTAACTGTAAAGAACAAACTGAGGATTGCTGGAAGGAGGTGGGCAGGGGTGGCGTGTTAAATGGGTGATGGGTATTAAGGAGGACACTTGTGATGAACCCTGGGTGTTGTATGTAAATGATGAATCCCCAAATCCTACATCTGAAACTAATATTACACTATATGTTAATTAACAAGAATTTAAAGAAAAACTTGTAAGAAAATAAATAATTAATTAATTAAAAGTCACCAATAGTCCCCATTGCCAATAATTAAATCATTGTTGGTTGACTCCAGTGGAGAGACTGCTGAGGAACCCACAAGCATGTTCCAAGAGAGAAGAGACAATTGTGAAGCTTCCAATACACTGAGAATTCAATGCTGGATTAAAATTATACCAGGCACTGAGGGGCCTAAAATCTGTGACACCCCAGTACCAATAAAGTACACCGAATGCCCAGATTCTGGTTTCGAATACTATTCTCCAATAAAAGGAACCAGGGCTCCTTGGCAAATGGCTCATTATCAGGCCAGGGCAGGAAAATACAAGGTGATCTTAAAACATCTCTTAGTGTGTTAAAGTACAGAAGCTCTCAAAAATCAAAAGGATGGGGGATTGTCAAAGGGACATAAGGGTCAATCTGAAAAAACTTCCAATGGCCAAAGGTGGAACAACTGTGCAACAAAATAAATAATAGTGGTATCATATTATACCACAAAGTATAAAATAAATAAATATACATGAATCCATACGGATATAAATAAATGAATGAATATGTGATAGATGATAGATTAGAGAGAGAGAGAGAGAGAGAAAGGTGGAAAAGAAAAAAAATCTTTTTTACAGAAAAATTCCAAATAATTTATGCATGCACTATGAGGTAAAGCTTACCTCTCCCCTACCCACCTCCTTGAATGTAGGCTGGACCTAATGATTTATTTTCAAAGAACAGAGTAAAAAGTGAAGAAAAACAACTTTACAATGCAGAACCTGGTAACATTACCTTGGCCATACAATCAAGATTAACATTACCAGTAATAAGTCACGTTCATAGCACATACCCTGAGATGATCTAATGAGGACACTTCACTTCTCTGGTCTTTTCCAAAATGCATAACCTCAATCTAATCATGAGAAAAATATCAGACAAACCCAAGTTGAGGGGCATTGTACGAAATGAGTGACCAGTACTTCTTAAAATTTTTAAGATCATGAACAGCAGGGAATACTGAGAAGCTTTCACAGAGCAGAGAAGGTTTATCAACTAAATGTAAGTGGTATCTTGGATGGGAACCTAGAACAGAAAAAGGACATTAGCAAGAAAACACATGGAATTTGAATAAAGTGTGGAGTTTGGTGGATAGCAATGTAATGTACTCTAAGGTAATGTAAGACATTAACATTAGGGAATCCTGGGTGAGGGGAATATGAGAACTCTCTGTACCATCTTCACAACTTTTCTTTAAATCGAAAACCATTTTAAAAGCAAAAGTTTATAAACAACAACATACCAGCCATGTAAGAAACTGCACTCTTCCCCTTAATCAGCTTCGTCCTCACCTTGAGTCTAACCTTGAATCAGCCAATACATGTGGAAGGAGATGAAACCAAACAGAGAGCAAGTTTTCCAGCTACACAGAAATGGCACATAGAAATTACTCAAATGTTTATTAAAGGAGGAAAAAAACAATTAAAAATCAGGTGGATTTGTGGGAGGAAGGTACAGAAATGGAATAGATACCTAACCTTCAAGTGATGTTGCTAGCTGTCTGGCAAAGCAGGTAAGACAGAGGGATTTAAAAAAAAAAAAATCACTATAATACAGAGAAAAAGTGAATTGTGCCATCAGTTCTCCGAAAATTTAGCGATATTCGTTCTAACTGGAGGGGTCACATCCATTATTTTAATACAGTCTCACAAGAGAATCTGGACAGATGTGACTGTTTCCATTTCATAGTTGAGGAGACTCGGGCACAGGGAGGTTAAATGTTTTAGATCTCAAGATCTTGTGTCCTTGAACAGAGATGTTAGTGGACTGCAGGGAAGGTGAATCTGTCCTAAGCCCATAACTCACTTACGGAAGCTAAATGACCAAAAAAAAAGCTCCCATCTCTAACACCCAAGTATTTATTAATTAGCAAGTAAGGAAGCCAGCCAGATTGTGCTGCTCTAAATGACAAGGGGCAGGATCTATGAGCTATGCCAGCTGAGAGTGTCAAGCCCATCCAGTCTTTTCAAATTTGGGAATTCACAATAAGCTGTGTAAACGTGAACATGACTACCTGGCAAGACAATCTGAATACGCAGATTTATATCCATCCATTGAGCCACAATGTCTAAACCTTCCCTAGATCACGACTCAAACCTAAGGGTTCTTTATACCGTCTTCTTTCCCATCTGGCATCTCACGGCTGGGCTGCCAGGCTCTGTCGTTAAGTCTGCCTCACGTCCTCTGGCAGGGAGGACCGGCAGCACACGGGTGAAAGAAAAGCCCCCTCTGACATGGTGAAAGCCAGGTTTCCAGCCCTCCGGCTCCACAAAGCAGCGCGGGGTCTCCACACTGTCCCTGTGCCTCCGCAGAAGTCACATACCTGGCCAAGGACTTGCAGAGATGAGCCAAGAAAAGGGGCTCATGCGATTGTGGTCCCTAGCCTGAAAACTCTTCAGGTTAACCGGCAGTCTAGTTTAACTGATTTTTAAGAATCTCTTTGAGACCAGATACATCTCCCTTGTGATAGAACCCTGGGTTCTAAAGTGAAGCATTGTCTGTTTTGTTTCAGATATTCTTCTCCTCTCAGAACAAAAATGGTGCCCTTTTGTGGCTGTAATAATAGTCCAGAATCCCTCACCATCATCCCTATCCAATCAACACTAATACTCTTTTATAGGGGTTTTCCTCTGTGCAAGGTGATATACTAAAGCACTCTCAGTATTTAAAAAAAAAAAAAAAAAAAAAAATCCTGGGGGGAAAAAAATTTTAAAAAAAACTTTTTTCCAGAGGGAGAAAACAGGTTGCCACTAGAAAACGAAGGACCCTGATTTACACCCAGATTCAGAGCCAAGCTTTAACTGCTTGGTTAATGCACCTTCAAAGTTTAGCAGGAGATCTGTATGTTAATTCCCCATCTGAGTTGGATTAGATTAGATTAGATTAGATTAGATTAGATTAGATTAGATTAGATTTCCCCACAGGGGCTTTGTCACTTTGAGAATAGAATGCAAACTATTTTGCCACTCTCTCCCCAGTGCTGGACAAATGCCTAGCCCCTGAATGGACAATCAATAACTCTTCATTGGCTGTACAATTAATAACACTCTATATTTTGGAAAGTCGTAAAATTTGGAGTCACACAAATTTTTACGCTTACCGAGTAATTTAATTTTGGGCAGATTATGCAATATCTCTGAGCCAGGAAAATGCATAGTAATTCCTTCCTCACAGGCAACTCTCGAGGACTCATGAGAAAACCTACACAAAACACCAAAGAACTGGCACACTGTGAGATTTTACTGCTGTTCTATGTCAATAGAAATTTCATTGCATTCCCTGTTTCTCTGTCTTCTGACTAGTTTTCTTATTAGAAATCATGTATGTAAATTCAAATTAGCCCCTCGATAAAGTCTGGCTTCCCCACTCCTTGGTCAAACTCCATCTGTGAATATTCCAGAGACACTTTTGGATTCTGGTTTCCTAAACAAAAATAGCTTCGCCAGAATCATCAAGCGGATCTGTCTGAATGCAGATGATAAGCCAGCATGATGACTCTGATCAGTGGAGAGCAAAGATGGGTCGGCTTTCATTTTAGGCAAGAGGGGACAAGTGCATTCATGGGAAACAGAAGTTATTGGTTTGGAGGAAAGAGATATTGCAACAAAAGAGGCTATTATGATTGATGACATGTTTCTACTGTAAAGTACCTCAGAGAGAAGGCTCCTTTTTTTTCCCTCGAAAATGAAGCAGCAAGTGCTAGTTAGACTTCTCAGCTGAAATGTGAGTGCGTGTGTGCGAGTTCCAATCTAAGCTTTTGGCAAATGAAGAAAAACAATCTCAGCCCAGATCACAAGACCAACGCTCTCTAAGGAGAGGAAAGAAAACAAAAGTTTGCATGGAGATCTTTTTTGGTTGCCAAGCACATCCAAAGCTATTTTCCTTCTCTTGCTCCAAGAATGTTCGGTGTTGCTCTCGGCACCAGCCCCGTAGACCTGGAAACCATTTCCCACTGGTCAGGGAGCTGGCACTGCGGGTGATCGGTGTAATCCAGGCTGTGCATCACCGGGCACTTTGTCGACTCCCAGCAGATGTTGCACAAGGCAGTCCAGATTGGCCATCCCTTCCCTGGCAGCCTTCCTGTTTTTTTCTTCTGAGGTCTGAGGTTGCCTTGCAGTACCCAGTGTCTGTCTGAAGAGCAGATGTGTTGGAGAGGACTATTTTTCTAATCTAATTCTCTACTACTGTTTGCTGATTAAATCCCAGAATGTTCACTGTAAGAGCTTTTCACAGAGAGCAGGGAACAGGATTTATTCAAAGCTGACTATCATCTGACCATCTGAAATTATGCATTTGCTTTCCATAGGAAAAAAAATAAAGCATTTTATTTTACAGTGGAAGTGGTTCTGCTGTGATATGCAAGAGGGGCACAAAATATGATTTGTCTATGGCTGAAAATACTGAAATTGGTCTGAATTACTTTGAAAGGTAACTTCGGGTGCCTATAAAGCACATTAGATATGCTATGTACAAAAAAGAAAGAACGAGAGAAAGAAAAAACAAGCAAGCAAGCAAAATTGGGTAGGCGACACTATTTTGTCCAAACACTAATTGTCTGTTCTCTTTCTGATCTGCCTTCTAACCTCTTTGCGAACAGAATAGCTCCAGAAATGCCAATACATAATTTTTCTGGAAAGCACACAGTGGTAAACATTTTCCATAGATGTTCTTCTGCTCTTACTACCCAGAAGCATGTTCATGGATACAAACTTCAGGACAAATCAAGAAGCAGTGCCTTTCTCATTTAACTGACGAGTCTGGATAATTTTGTTGTAATGAACAGAGTCCCCATCAGGTCATCTCGAGGAAGGGGCATTTAAAAATAGACATGGACTACAGCCAATGACAGGACTGTTCTCAGTCTAAGCCCGTTTGAGGGACCATGGCTCTCCTGTGTCTCCCTCAGGGGCTTCATTGCCTCTACCTCACGGTAACCCTCCTCCCCTGCAAAACTCCTCCACTTCCTCCCTCTGCTGGATTTCTCCTCTGTTCTCTACCCCAGGGCCAAAATATGCATGGATTTAGCTCATGCATATTCATCTCTCAGTGCTGCTCACATACACAAAGAAATGAGCAAAAGATGGGTGTCCTGAAACTGCTGTTCCTTCAGTCAGCTTCAGTTTCCAGGTGTCTCACACACCGTGAAGATCTCTCTGTACCAAGTGTAATTCTATCATTTAAAGGTACATATTTTCAGTAAAACAGGGCCCCGAAGTGCAAGCCAACTCCTTCATCTGGCGCTCTCCTGAAAATGCACTAATCTGTTCCAAAGCTGTAGAAAACTCTATGTTGAGCTTACCAAGAAATGTTACACTGGTCCCAATGTGACACCATTTTAAGGGATTTTCAAGGGTAGGTTTGACAGCCTGTAACACCAACTGCCTTTAGGGACCAGCCTCTAATACATGACTCCATTGTACACCTTTTATGCAGTCTGATATCGCTGGGCACTGATGCACTCCCACAGAATTTTTTGCTTTCCAAATAACATCACAGACTCACAGTTCTCAGTCCCAAATTCTGAAGGAGAATCTGCCTGGTTTATTCCATTTTTTATTCCAGAAAATAGACCCTCATATACTGACCAGCATCAAGGTCGCCTGTCCATAGATCAAGTGTTGATCCCCAGTCCAGTCAATCTCTTGGAGCATGGGGAGAGAGGCATGGCTCTGGCTGCCTAAGATCAGGATTATTAACTGGGCCATTTTGTATAAAAACCTATGTGAAAGGCCCTTGTGATATCATCAGGCAAAGTGTTTCAGTTTTTAGAAGTTTTAGTGAAGCAGCTATAAAAAGGCAGTAAGACCACCTTTAAAAGGTGAATGTTTATTTCATAGAAAGGTATGCAGTGCCAATTATCATGTTCAAATGGTTCCAAGTCTTTAGTATGTATGTAAAGAAAGAAGCTGGAGGAAACAGTAAAGTAGTCTGAACATTTAAATCAAATTAATTGATGAAATGACTACTTAAATTAACAAGCCAATACTAGATGCCGTGGGAAATACAGGATATTAGACATGGAACATGCCCAAAGGATGTTCTTTGCTCTTTTCTATTTTTCCTTTTCTTTTTCAGAATTTTCAGAGAATGGTGAAGGATGTATTATAGATCAGCACTACTACAAAGTAGGAACTGATAGGGCTGCCTGGCTAGCTCAGTGAGTAGAGCATGAGACACTTGAATTCGGGGTCATGAGTTCAAGCTCCACATTGGGCATAAAGCTTACTTAAAAAAAATTTTTTTTTCAAGGTAGCACCTGATAGCAGTGCAGAGATATGGACCTAATGCTTTGAGAAACTGGAACTATGGAGCTATAATTTCTACCTAGGGAGATTTGCAAAGGATGGAGTAATTGACGGTAAATAGGAAACACACTAAAAAATGTGGAGGAGAAGGTAATTCCAGGCTAAGGCAGTAATGGAAACACTTAATATTGGAGTACCAAGTGGGTGAAAGAGGATTGAGTACAATGAGTTTGGGTTAAAAGCATATGAAATTTGGGGGCACCTGGGTGGCTCAGTGGGTTAAGCATCTGCCTTCGGCTCAGGTCATGCTCCCAGGGTCCTGGGATCAAATCCCGCATTGGGCTCCTTCCTCAGTGGGGAGTCTGCTTCTCCCTCTGCCCCTCCCCCCACTCATGCACACACTCTCTCTTTCTCTCTTGCACATGAGCATAGATTTAAAAAAAAAATCTAAAAAAAAAAAAAGTATTTGAGATTCTGATAGCCAAAAGAGGCAAGGTATTTATACGTTATCCAAAAGTCCAGGGAGCCCAGAGCAGCAAAGTAGTGGGATCAGAACCATGCTCCATGTGATAAATCTGGAAGGAATGAGAAAGATTTGAGAGAGCAGAAAATAGAGGTGGGCAAACAATTTAAGAACTTATTGTAATTTTACTTCTAAGACACTTATCCAATAGAAACACAACCCAAGTATGCAAAAATATTTATTGCATTTTTTCATAATGGGAAAAAAGAGGAACACTTAAATGTCAATTAATAGGGGATATTTTAACTGAATAATTATTCATCCATGCAACAGAATACTATATATGATTATTAAAAAGACTGAGGTATTTTGATGCAAGGCCCAGTATCTCTAACACATCCTGAAGTAAAAAGAGGGATATTGTACTCAAGTAAATTTCATCATGATTTTGTTTTCTTAAAAATGAATACTTTGGGGGCACAGTAAGAGTAAAGTTTGAGGCTCTGGAGTTAGTCAGGCAAGGTTAGAATTCTGTTTCAGTCCCTTACCAGATAGTACCACAGGGACTGTGTAAGAAAATTAATTCTGCGAAATGCTGAACTCCCTGCTGGCTCATAGCAATTCCTCAGTAAATACTAGTTAATTTGTGATCATGATGCATATATTGATATGAATATATAACATTGATAGATAGAGGTAATATAAATACGTTATAAATAAAGCATAAGGAAATCAGGAAAAAAACCACTGTCACAGTTAACAACAGTTGGGCAGGGACATTAGAGAAAAGGAAACCTTCAATTTTTATCTTACTCACTTTTTTTGTTTGAATTTGTTACCCAAAAAAACATGAATAATTCTTATAATTGAAGAGAGCTTGAATACTTATCTGGAGAAAAAGGAAGGTATGATCTGAACTTCTGTCTCAGGAGGAGAGGAAAAAGATAGGTAAGAAATAAGTTGACTCAAGAGAAAGCGCTTACCCACTGACTTGAAACCAAAGGCAAAGAAGAGGAAGAAATTAAAGATGACACGGATGCTTGGAGCCTTGAAGCCTCAAAGAACCACGCTACCTCCTGACAGCAGAAGAGGAGGAGAACTTTGGAAGCCAAGGCTCATCAGTTTTGTACTTCATTAACTGACGGTTATGTAACACTTACAGACTCATTCATTCTCCCCGTGAAGAGTTCCCTGGCAGAGTTTTCCCTCCTTAACTGATGACAGCCCTGGACTAGGAAGGAACAAAGTTTCTAAGGTTGTTTTTTTTTTTCTTTTTTTGTCCTGGCCAGCAGATAGTGGGGTCGGTGTTGCAGGTTTGAGCCATTCTAACAGGTGAGCAGCGGTAGCTCACTGTTTTAATTTGTAATTCTCTGATGATGCGCGAAGCTTTCAACAACTTCTCATGTTTATTGCCATCTGTGCGTCTTCTTTGGTGCGGTAACTACTCAGGTCTTTGGCCCTGTTTTTATGCAGGTTGTTTATTTTCTTATTGTTGGGTTTTAAGAGTTGGTCGTCTATTTTAGATAATAGTCCTTTATCAGATATATCTTTTGCAAGTATTTTTCCCAATCTGTGGCTTGTCCTCTCATTCTCTTGAGATTGTCTTTTGCAGAGCAGAACTTTTAATTTTAATGAAGTATAGCTTATCAACTATTTCTTTCATGGATCACACCTTTAGTGTTAGCTCTAAAGTCATTGCCATACCCAAGGGCATCGAGTTTAACTCCTGTGTTATCTTAGGTCAGGTTTTCATAAGACGAATCTTCTTTTTTCCTAGAAATATTTTAAAGAACCTAGAATCTGATTTTAACTAAAGGACAAATTCTGTCTTAATTCTAAAACTTTTTACGTTTTCATATAGATCATATTCATTCATAGCGTTAGTTGTATTAAGTGAGGATTATTTCCAAGACCCAAATCTTGAGAGTAGCTTCTGTGCTAATCAAGTCAATGTGATATCAAACATCTAGATGTTTTAAAAGAAGATTCTGTCAATTAACCAGATGTTTCCAAATGTTCAGCTACTTGGCATTGTGTGTACAGCTGGTTTCAGAAACATCTAATTGATTGATAGAGACTTTTTACTTTTCATCCACATGTTGGGTATCAGGTAAACACACTACCTTCATTTTAACATCTTTACTAGTTCCATGCATTTAATAAAACAAATGAGAACTAAAGTTTCAGTTTAAATAATGCAGGGCTGATTGTAAGTAATCACAGATGCTACTTTAAGCCCATTAACTAAAAGATCTAGTGAAAGAACAGGTTGTCTGCATACAGGCAAATAAGGAATCTAATTATCAACTGCATTGGGGTTTTTTGTATTACTGCATTACCTTCTGCAAGTCTGCATTCAGATTTTGAATCTTTTATTTATGAAGTTGTCCCTTGGCATGCCAAGTGATAAAACAATTTGGTTAACAATTTTAGGTTCCAGGTCTCAGAGTCTAAATTTGTCCATATGATAGATACATTGTTGTTGCACGGGAATAAAGGATAATACGGGATATGGAAGGATGATCTAGTCCTTCCACTGCAGCCAATTATAGTGAATTTGACCTACAGTATAGTCTTTGCACTGGAGTAGATTACAACAAAGATGAAAGATGTTGTGTGGAACAATATAAGCAGGCCTATAAAGATACAGTGTGATCCACATATGAGAATTGAACGGAAAAAAAAAAGAATTGAACGAATACAAACCATATTAGGGTTTTCCAGAGAAACAGAACCAATAATAGACATATAGATACATATAAAAGAAGATTAATTAAAGAGATTGGCTTATGCAATTACAGAAGCCGAGAAACCCCACGATCTCCATCTGCAAGCTGGACAACCAGGAAAGCCAGGAATGTCACTCGATCTGAGTCCAAAGGCCTGAGCACCAGTGTCCATGAGCAGGAGGAGATGCGTGTCTCAGCTTAAGCAGAGAGAAATAATGTGCCCTTCCTCCACTTTTTTGTTTTATCTGCACCCTCAAAGGATTGGACGGAGCCTGCTCATGTTGGGGAGGGTCATCTGCTTTACTCGGTGCACAGTTTCAAAAGTGAATCTCTTCCAGAAACAGCCTCACAGATAAACCCAGAAATCATGTTTTACCAGCTATCTGGGTACCCTTTAGCTCACTCAAGTTGACACATAAAATTAACTGTCACATAAAGTAAGTTAGAGTTCTATCAACTCAGATTGAGGAGGTGGGGAAAGGAATGGAGACTGGAAATGTGGCAAGGTATGATGGTCAAGAAGACTTCTAAGAGAAGATGAAATGTTACATAAATCTTAAGAGAGGCCTTCATGTGTCTCTTCCAGCTGTGATGTGTAATTGAAAACTAGGAGTAGAATTAATGTGAAAAGGGCCAATTCTAGGCCAATTCCTGGCACAGGTCCACCTGCATAGTGCATCTGTCCTGGCAAATCAAAGAACACTGGGTCTGATTAATAGCCCCCGACTCCTTCTTACTTCTACTTCACTGCTGCTCTTGGGTCCCTAGATTCCAGTTTTTCCATTTCTACAGCTTGAAACTAAATTTGATGAATGAAGTTTTGCTGCCCATTCAGATGTCTACTGCCATCAGTGTCTAAGACAATCCAGCCTGGATAGGACAACCACAGGACCACGGCGTGGGGAGATCCAGGCAATTGAGGGTCATCACCAGCCTCAGTGTTCTGAACTGCAGAAAGGTTAATGCGAGAAGTAGATTTATCTTTATGGGGCTACTACTTGCCAGTGGTAGTAAAGTTCACCTATTAAAACAGGAGCATCTGAAATAAACTTCAGTTTAGTCTAACCCTGGTGAGCTGGGCCTCTTGGTTTACCCAAATCAGTTAAAATTAGGATCAACTGCAAAGAGCAGGGACCTAACACCCTCCCTAGACTGGGCACAGTAGGGAAGAAAGATCAATAGCAGCATGAGCATACTCCAGAAGAGCAAGAAAGTAGTCATCTTGTGTGGACTGGCCATGACTGGGTGATGCTCTGAGCAGACTGTATCATTTGAACAATCATGCTTTTACACAAAGCACAGATATAGTTCAAAGATCAGAATATGTTCTTCCCAGGTGACTTCAGCTGCCACCTAGTGAACGGGTCTCATCATCTAGGAACCCCTCTATAGTGGAGAGTAGAGAATTATCTTTTGGATATGAATAGTCTCTTTCTAAATCCAGAGCCAACCCTCTCTAGAAGAGCCTCAGAGAGTAGAACATCCTCTCCTGAATGTTTACTTAATAAAAGCTGATACAGGGACGCCTGGGTGGCTCAGTCGGTTAAGTGTCTGCCTTTGGCTCAGGTCATGATCCCAGGGTCCTGGAATCGAGTCCCACATCAGGCTCCCTGCTCAGCGGGGAGCCTGATTCTCCTTCTGCCTGTCACTCCCCCTGCTCATGCTCTCTCTCTCTCTGATAGATAGATAGAAGCTGATACAATCTCAAAAAGAAAGAGAGAAAGAAAAAACTTCGAGGGCAAGGCAAACAGATACTGATGGAGCAGTCATGGGAGGGCATATGCAGACCTGACAAGAGAATATAGATGTGAAAAAAACAAACAAACTTATTTTTTGAGCTCTCAGCACATGCCAGGCACTGTTTAAGATGCTTTCCGTAAAGCACATCATTTAATCCTAAAATAACGCTGCAGAGTAAGTACTATTATTATGTTGCCTGTATAGATGAGAAAAAAAATGCTCAGGAAGTTTAAAGAATTACCTAAAGTCACACAGAGTATCGCCTGTGTACTATGTTGACTTAGCTATTTTGGAACTATAATTCCTACAATTCCTTTCCATGTTTGGCTTCAGGTTCGGGTTGGCCACAAGAAATATCAGCTATAATCTTGGCAACAGTGAATCACCAGGCATTTTAGTTTGGTTTGAGAGAGATGCAGAGGGTTACTGTTTGTTCTTACTTTTTTCCAGTCTGAGTCCATGTCCTCCTCCTGAAGCAATGGCCACAGAGCCACCAATCTTTCATAGACTTCTTCTTTTTTGTCGTTGTTGTGTCATTATATTTATTTATTTTATTTTATTTTATTATGTTATGTCACCATACATTACATCATTAGTTTTAGATGTAGTGTTCCATGATTCATTGTTTGCGTATAACACCCAGTGCTCCATTCAGTACGTGCCCTCCTTAATACCCATCACTACACCAGCCCCCTCACAGTCCCCTCCAGCAGCTGGACAGACCTAGCTTCCTGCAGGCTCCAACTCACCCACCTGCCCCACACGAATTCACCTGTGCCAGGGACTTTTCTCCGATCCCTTTTGGACCCTTTGTTCCCCAGATCCACCCACTGAGTAAGGTAGACATTCTGTTCTCTGATACTTACCTATGTCCAGAAGTAAGCAGTAACATACACAGAATTAACAAGTGGTAGAGCCTGGATTCTAACACAGAGCCTTACGGCTGGGCTCCAGAACCATCCACCATTAGGTGCCGTACCTCTGTGTAAGGCAATGTTAGGACTTGTTAGAATTCTTCTTTATTTTACTAAGAAGGAAAAAAAAAAAAGAGGAAAACATTTCTAGTAGTTTTCCCCCATGGATATCTAGTTATACAAAGCTCCCTAACATTTTCTATAAACTAAAGGGTAAGAGCCATATATTGGTAAATAAGGATATAAAATGTACAAGTGAGATGTCATTGGTGAATTGCATCTTAACGATTAAACCTTACTAAAATGATAGGAATTGAAATGCCATGTCTTGTAGGGGAGCTAGCATAAAAGATTCTGTTCATATAAATCAAGTTTCTTTTACTGAAAGCATTCATGAAGGTCTCATGCCTGCAGTTGCAGTGCCTAATGCTCTTATTTTTTTTAAGATTTTATTTATTTATTTGAGAGGGGGCGGAGGGAGAGCACAGAGGAAGAGTGAGAGGGAGAAGAGGACTTCCCCCAACTAAGCAAAAAGCCCGATGTGGGACTCAATCCCAGGGATCATGACCTGAGCTGAGAGCAGACGCTTAACGGACTGAGCCACCCAGGCGCCCCGTGCCTAATGCTCTTATGCACAGAGTATTCTGCTGTGCATCACAGAAGTTCCTCAGAGTACTGGAGCTTGATGGGCACTGGTAGGCAAAGGCCATGCGAGAAGATTTACTCATCAGCTGCCGAAAGCCTGCGTTGTCTCCCATTCACAACCATTTCCATGCTTGCTGAAGCCAGTTTTTCTGATGCCACCACATTTCCTAGAGCCATTGCCCTCTTGTCTTTCCTGGGTCCAAATCATAAAGAGCTTCTCCTTGAGTCAGGTTCCCCTGTGTTCCAGGAACATGCCTCACCTGGCAATTGTGTTCTCCAGCACACATTTTTGGTGATTTTCTTTCTCTCTAAAAACATCAAAGCCATAAACATTATTTTTTAGAAAGACAAATATAGCAAACTCTACTACCTCTTCAGTCAGGCACAGGTGCTATCGGAGGAAATATGAAGACTAAGAGGAAGCAATGAGGATAGAGTTCAATAAATATCTACAAGACAGAGTTCAATAAAACACTTGTTTGTATTGGAAATATCTTGATTTCAGAAATGCTTGTACGTACCCTCACTCATCTTTGTCAGGACTGACTCTTTTTATTAAGTATGTCTGGCCAGGTATATAGAGAATAATCCAAATAGAAAACAGATGGAGACAGAATTCTTGCACCTGTAACATAAAGCCTACCTGTACAAGAGCAATTTGCATCATGCATGGTGTTCTAGGCTTTAAGGTCCTGCATTAGAACTTTTCTGTTTTTAATCATAGTAACAACCACCATCTACGGAGGTTCCAGTCATTTGCTAGGAAATTGGAGTTTGATACAGCTTGAGTAGTTGAAAATCTTGAAAAATGGAGATGTGCTCAACTTCACAAATTAGCTATAAGAATATTTTCCATAGCCTCCTCCCAACAAAGGTGTAACCAACCCAGAAGACAGCTATTGCTTTGTTATTTTCTCTATTTTACAAGTGGAAATCTGAAATGCAAGCTCAGAGACATTTACTAGCTAGCTGTCTGTCGGAGCACCAAAGCTCAGCAACAGAGATTTGCCTCAGAGCGTCTTTGACTACAAATTCTATACCCTTTCCATATTTCTGCCTATGTATTTAGAAATGCTCTTATTAAGTTGGGTCATCAAAAACTCAAGCATCAGCCAAGATGCATCATTTGAAAATTAAAATGTGCAAGCTGCTGTCAGCTTCGATTAATATCCTATGCCATGTTGGTGATTCTAACTTTCAAAGCTACAGAGAAAAAGATAGCTCTTTAGCTTAAGAAGTCCCTACAAAAGAATATTTAGACACAAAGTCGAACACATGAGCACTACAATAATAAACATATTGAGGAATGATCTGTGCAAACAATATCTTGTTTTCTCTGCTTTTCAGAATGCTCTTCCTTAATTGTCTGGCTCAGTCCACTTCAGTTAACCATTCAGTTTAGATTAGCTGCTCCAGTGAAAATCATAACAACTATTATACTAGATTATATGCTAATAACTATGCAAATATTCCCTCAGACAAATAATAAAACTCTCATGAAGATTTAGGATAGAACTATTATAAAATAAAATGTGGAGAAAATGAAGATCATTTAACTTCATAGTGGTGAAGCAGTATTTTCTATCATTTAAATATCTGATCTAGGATTTGTAAAGGTAAAACATAAAAAGGCTGTTACTCATATACAAAAGTGAAATAAAAAACAGAATAAACATTGCAGCATTCTGTTCAAAATATAATGATAAAAACTTTGACATATAGAACTTTTAACAGGACATACACATCAGTGATCTATGAGGTTCTTGATTGCAATTACCATGTCTTAAATCTGTATCTTCAGACATATGGTAAATATTTTATAAATATTTGGTAAATAAAATGAATGGAATTTTAAATAAAAGCTTGTAACATCTGTGAGACAGGGAGACATTTAAGGTTCAAAAAAGAACATTTCTTTTTCTTTGTTTACTTTTATGTGTTTATTTAAGTAATCTCTGTACCCAATGTGGGGCTGGAACTCATGACCCCAAGATCCAGAGTTGCATGCTCCTCCAACTGAGCCACCCATACACCCCTCAAAAACTACAATTCAGTGCATAAATTAAATAGAACGTTAGAAATATCTGAATTCTTTACTTGGGTCATAGGAAGCCAAAATACTATGATGGGTTAAAAAAAAAAATTAAACTTTAGAGTCTGAAAGATATATATTCAAATCCTAGCACCACCACTTAATATACATAAGATTTTTCATAAGTTACTATGTCTTTTCTTCATTGTGTGTAAAATGAGAAAAATATGACCACCAAACACTGACCTCTCAGTGTCTAAGGATTGTGTGGATTGTTCACCTTGGGAAACCCACTGACTTAATTCCAATTTGGAAAAGCTACTACACTGGACTACTTAGTTATTTCTGGAAATCAAGATTTAATTAAAAGTAGGCAAAACATATTGTATCGTTCTGTGACAGTCATACCAAAACCCAAGCAGAAGCCAGCTGGCTTTAAAGGTATAAATGACGTAACTGGAAACATTTTTCTTAGTTGCAGTGAGTAATAACATATAGGTCACTTCAGTTTATTCTCCAATACACCCACCCCCAATACAACAATGTCCCATTAAAGGAAATCCCAGTCTAACCTGGGATTTTGCATGACCTAGGTCACAGATTTTATCCAATGCAATTTTATTGTCAAAATTCCAGAAGGAACTTATTGTAAGGTAACATTTTTCACCTATAAAATAGTCCCACTTCAGAGGCAGCCCCCAAAGACTTTACAGGCTTATCACTGAAAAAGGAATTGATTCCTAAGACATACAGCCACACCACTAACATCATACACAAAATAACCTTAACAAACAATAGGCAACTGAGCTAAGTACACTGAGACAAGCTAGGGAAAAGGATTCCTATAAATTCAGCAAAACATCCTCCTGCTTCTATTAGATCTACTGGAGAGAAAGAATGTTCCCTGCAGTATCCCAGAAAATAGTGGCTATAAACAAAAAGATAGGGCAGGTTGAAATTGGACTCCATGGAGATTTACTTGATGACACCTCAGGTTATTTTCAGTAAATCGGCAAACGTATGAACTCAATCAATCCTTAACAGGGGACCTGATCAAAAAAGGAAATACCAGTTCTTGACTTTCATTAATAACTCATGAGAAAGCTTTTTAATGGAACATATTACTTCCAGGTCTTTGCCTCACTGACAGATCTTCTTTCTGCCTTTTTCTTATCCTAACACTATCAGTTAGTACCTTTTGAGCCAGATGCTCCCTGGGCCTGAGCTTCAACCTGAGGGGAAAGAGCATCCTGGGACACTGCCAAGCAGGTGTCCATGTGGTCTAGCTGATTCCAGGCTAGTGATGATCACAGTAACCAGCCTGCTTGTGGCTCCTGTCGCCGCCTTAACAACTCAGTTAAGGACTCTAGGAGGCCTTAGAAAAGCTCCTTTGGGTTTTGCATTGGGCACACAGCTTAAGGGAGGAATTTGGGGGGCTAGACTGCCTGAGTTGGGATCCCCATTCCACTCCTTACCAGCTGCTTGAAGTTGAATTGATTTCTTAACCTAGAGCATGCCCCCATTTTCTCACCTGCAAAAGGAGAGCTTATAACTTCACCCCTTGGGGCTGTTGTGAGAATCAGGGGAGACAATACATTCCGGGGCTTAGATGGTGCCTGGCACCTTGTGAGGGCTCAACAAGGGGAAGATGCTCGAGGTGGCCAGGGCGGAGGCCACGACAGAGGTGGTGACGGTAGCAGGAGAAGGCAGTAGAAATACATTATAATAGCACTAAAGGGCATGAAAAGAGTCAAGATCTAGTCAGTAAGATGAGGATCCGGAGCCTCATTCAAACCTTTGAAAACACTTAAGCATTTTAAGTATATAGTATAGCCTTTGAAAGGCTTGGGCTTAGTACAGTGGTACTCAGTCCCCATCTCAGAGGATTATGAGGACTCAGTGAATTGACTGATTACCTGTTATATGTTATATGTTATATAATTATATGTTATATAATTTAACTTACGTTAAATTCATTTTTTTTATGCAGTCCTTACAGCAATCTAGCAAGATATTATCTCCACTTCATGTATGAAGAAACCGAGGCTCAGAAAGTTCGGTTTCCTCGGGGTCACCGTTGTAGGATATAGTAGAGATCGAGCTCATGGTGAAGATAATGTGACTTCACACCTCGAACTCCTCCCACCAAAGCTGCTAGTCACAATCTTTACGGCGCACAAGAGCGCCCAGGACAGCACTTGCTCATGGTAGTTACTGAACAAGTACAAGCTCTCCTCCCTAACCCTATGTCCTCCTGGGTGTGTGCTCATGGAGCACCCGGGAAATACCCACACATGCCCAACACAATTCACTGTCACCACGCAGGACTTCCTTGATGTGGCAGAAATCCATTTCAAACTATCTTTATCTCTGACATATTACTTAGTATAACTTAAAGTTATGTTTGCATTTACTTACTTTATGTTATATTTACTCTTCTTGTCTCCTTCCCAAACCAGAATACAAGCTCCATGAGGTCAGGGACTGGTCTCTTGCCCTCACTTACACCTTTAAAAGTCTTAGTTGGGTAAGTGAATACATTTTTTGAAACAGCATTTAGAGACCCATGGTGATTTTTTTCCAGGTAATTCATATGGAACACTCTAGCTGGACAGAATGTGCGCCACAGTTTAAAAATCTTAGTTGACTTCTAGCCCCAACAAGAACGGTGAGGAATTCGGTAATGTGCTCATAAACTATAGGTTTAATTAGAAATCCTCCGTCTTGGTAGTGGTTTTTAAAAATAACAGCACACTTTCATCTCCCTAATAAGTGAGAATCTTTCACCCATCCAGCATGGCACACCAGGCAGCTTCTCACACTCATTTTTTTAGGTCAATAAGCCGGGCAGAATTAGACACACGCCCCACTTTGAATTCGTTCACAGTTCATTCCTGTTATTAACACAATTGGTTTTCAGCCTTTGGCCTTACGGGGAGAAAACTATTCCTTTAACATTACTATACCCGGGCTGTGTATTTAGAAAGAACATCTAATATCATACGGATACCCTCTCCCTGTGGATCCATTTTGACTCCAAGCAGTTAGTTTAATGCATGTTTCACTCAACTTGATAGAGTGCAAGTAGGTATTTTCAGATGATTCGTCAATATCAACTGATGTTTTCTTGTCACAGATAAACAGCCTCTGCCATGAATCAATAGCATGTCAGCAAGACTGTCACAATCCCCCCTGATGTGTGTGCAGCGTATTGACAGCAGATATATTACCGTGAATGTCTGCAAATGTTAAACAGCTAAGCTATTTCTGGGCCACCACTCCGAGCCTCTTTACAAAGTAGGGCATTAGTTTTGGGGGCAGCCAGGGAACGTGACTGAGGCTGGTCTGCGTGCATAACGGCAGAGGGCTCCATTCCATCCCATTCCAGCTGTAAGTTTTTGTTGAACCAATTAGCTGAAATCCACCTAGGCTGTGTGGATTTGATTACACAGCTGTGCCCAAAACGGCACGCTGATGTTTTCATTCACATCAAAGTTACACAATGTCCTGGACCGGGGCCCCCAGAATCAGTACTCTAAATAGCCCAACACAACTGGCCACCTGCATGTCAAGCTAGAATGCTCCCGGATCGGATCTCTGGGTCACACAGACTCTCCGGAACGGGTTCCCATCGCCAGAACTATCAGGACATCTCTAATCCAAACAGAGAAGTCTTCCAGGGCAGGTGGAATCCCAGAACCTGATTGACATCTTCCAGAACCTCTACAGGGGACAATACAGTACAGGGCGATAATTTACAACTTGGGCTTTGAAGTTGCACTAATCTTTTTTCCAGTCCTTTCCATCACTACCGATGTGATCCTGAGCAAATCATTTAGTCTCTATTTTCTGATTTTAGAATGGGGATCACAGTAATAGAATCTGGTTATTCGGAGAATGAAATACTCAATGAAATACTATATGTAAAAGATTCAACCCACAGACTGGCACTAAATGTCTTCTCAAAACCTGGTAAGTATTATTAGAAAAAATGAGCAAGATAAACAAAAGTGAGACTGCAAGATTTCAATGAATTGTCTGTCCCATTGAAAGACTGAACTGGTGGGGCGCCTGGGTGGCTCAGTCTGTTAAGCGTCTGCCTTCGGCTCAGGTCATGATCCCGGGGTCCCAGGATCAAGTCCTGGGACCGAGTTCTGGGATCGAGTCCCAGGATCAATTGGGCTCCCTGCTCAGCGGGGAGTCTGCTTCTCCCTCTCCTTCTGCCCCTCCCCCCCGCTCGTAGACACAGTCTCTCTCTCTCTCACTCTCTCTGTCTCTCTCAAATAAATAAGTAAAATCTTTAAGGAAAAAAAAGCAAGATTGAACTGGTAATGTTGTTCTCATGTGCAAATGAACATAATATGCCTTGACTTTATGGGATAAATGCCATCTCCATTCTACATTGTACAGATATTAGAATTTTTAATGTGTTTTAGAATATTAGTAAGGCAAAGAATAAAACCCTTCCAGAATCCAAAGCATGAAACCTTGTTTTAATAGAAACTGCCAGGTGACTGACATTTGATAACAGTGTCTTCTTTATTCACTTTGATTCCTTTGTTAACATATAGACCCAAAAAAGAAATCTAGGCAAACAATAAACTACTTCTGCAAAGGTCTATCCTCCTTCCACACCAAGCTTTTTACCAAAATTATAAATATATTCTAAAAAAGGTAGGCGAACATACCTTTCTCAAGAACACTGAGGTAAGTAGATCAGGAGGTAATGTTGCTCTTCCTCAAGTGCAAGGAGCAATGCTCACAGAAGTGACCTGCCCAAGTGCGTGTACATAATACCACCCTTACAGCCGGGTCAGAGGAGGACCTGCTCCGGGTTCCATGCCTCGGAGGGACCTAAGAGATAAAAACACACACCAACTAAATTTAAGGATGCAGAGGCACCGAGGCACTCTGAATCCAGCACTCACACCTGGCACCATGTGACCCTAAAGATCCACTCTCCTGATTGACACTGTTCAGGCCAAAGAAACAGCTCTCTCCACCTTTCTTGCCCTAGTCCTTCTAAAAAGGCAATTATGTCCAAAAGCTGTGAACGTTTGTGGTTGCCTGCTGCTGGTGTTGGAGACAGACTCTGTTTCAGAGGGAGGGCGGGATTTGAGCAGCAGAAGTGTTTAGGTAAAAGGAAAGGCAAATTAATTAACTCCTCAAATCCTTTCTCTCAGAGAGTATGAAAGCAGTAGATTCCTGCACTGCAGAGTATCCTTTCCCCAGAACGAGTCCATTTTCTCACTTCGATTCATAGTTCCAGAGGTACTTGGGAGTTAGGGCAGTATTCGCAATGTGGTGGCCAGGGAAGATTCTGCCCTATTAAACAACTCCTTTTGCTCCTGAATTCCCATAGCATACTGCCAGCGTGTCCCTTGTCAATTAGATGATTGAACGCTAGATTTGTAAACAGTGTAATTAACATAAAACTATTTAATAAGAGGTAATTACATTTTGAAAATGTAATTAAAATTAAATTACAACTTTTTAATTTAAATAACTATTTTAAGCATTGATGTGCATTATTAATAATTTGAATTTTCCCTTTTAATTTTCACAATTTTGCCTAATTTAGAAAAAAATTAACTTCGAAGGCATGTGGAAAATATTTTCATAGTTCATGACTTTTTTCATTTATTATAATTACTATTTTGAGGAGAATATAATCAAATTGTGGACATTTTGGATATAATCATATTTTTTAACCTTTAAAGAGTGTCTGTTAGAGAACCAAATTATTTGGAAAAATCTTGATTAGAACAGCATTGGTAAAAAATAGAAATGGAAGGGCAACTTCCAAACTCGTTCAATGAGGCCAGCATTACCTTGATCCCCAAGCCAGACAAAGACCCCATCAAAAAGGAAAATTACAGACCAATATCCCTCATGAACATGGATGCCAAAATTCTCACCAAGGTACTAGCCAGTAGGATCCAACAGTACACCAAAAGGATTATTCACCACGACCAAGTGGGATTTATTCCTGGGCTGCAAGAGTGGTTCAACATCCGCAAATCAATCAATGTGATACAATACATTAATAAAAGAAAGAACAAGAACCATATGATCCTCTCAATAGATGCAGAAAAAGCATCTGACAAAGTACAGCATCCTTTCTTGATCAAAACTCTATGGACAATGGAATATTATTCAGCCGTCAGAAAGGATGAACACTTACCATTTACATTGATGTGAATGGAACTGGAGGCTATTATGCTGAGTGAATTAAGTCAATCAGAGAAACATAATTATCATATGGTTTCACTCACATGTGGAATATTCTGAGAAACAGCACAAAGGATCTTAGGGGAAAGGAGGGAAAACTGAATGGGAAGTCATCAGAGAGGGAGAAAAACCATGAGAGACTCTTAAGTATAGGAAACAAACTGAGGGTTGCTGGAGGGGAGGCGGGTGGGGGGTGGGGTAACTGGGTGATGGACATTAAGGCGGGCACATCATGTGAGGAGCACTGGGTGTTATATGCAACTGATGAATTATTGAACACTACACTGAAACTAATGATGTACTCTATGTTGGCTAATTGAATTTAAATTTTAAAAAAGGAAAATTAATAAAATCAATAAATCTAAAATTAAAAAAAAACAGCATTGCTAGTGCTTTGGCTGAAATAAATCAGGAAAAAAATTGAGGGAATGAGTATATAATAACTTATTAGTTATGCATATGTCTTTATTACTCTTTCAAATGTTGCTGGCCTATTAATAAAACACCCAGATGTACACTATAATAATTAAATCCCATTCTCTTTGGTATTTTGTGGACTTCCAGTTGTACAAAAGCTAGAGCTTTACACATTTTGATTTTTGCATTATGGAGGTAAAGTTAGGATGACAGAATATATTTCATTTAACAGCTTTTAAGCTTGATTTATTATCTTTAAACAGTAGACATATGGTGCGCTGATTTCCTATGTACTCTTGCCCCAGGCTTTATAAACATGAGGGGTGGGTCTGAACGTACAGTTAGTGACTAATTGCCAGAATGAGGCTCAAACCCTTCAGATCTGAATTCAACACAACCACACATACCTACTATGTGCCCAGCCTCATCATGCTAAGTCCTTCTTAGATTGTGGTACATACAAAAGCCACAGTCATATAGGGTCCAGGCAGGGGTCCTAGAGCTGGCAGATATCCCTTAAAGCCAGTCTCTACCCCCACCTCCCTGCCCAGCCCATGAGACAGAGGTTGGGGGCACAGGCTAGGGGTCCCCCTTTGTAAAGGACCAAGAGCCCATGGGGCACCTGGGTGGCTCAGTCAGTTAAGTGTCTGCCTTTGGCTCAGGTCATGATCCCAGGGTCCTGGAATTGAGTCTTGCATTGGGCTCCCTGCTCAATAGGGAGTCTGCTTCTCCCTCTCCCTCTGTGTGCTCCCTTACTCTCTCTCTCAAATAAATAAATAAATCTTAAAAAAAAAAAAAGGACCGAGAGCTCAGACTAAAGGTATATTACTTTTGGTTCAGGGGGACAGTAAATAAAGTCCCATCAGGTTCTGGCAAAAGGAGCCCTCCCACATACACACTCCCCCCTCTGAACTATCCATCTGCACCTTACCACTGTCTTTAAACCAAGGCAAAGTAACTTGGTCTCTTAAATCCCAAATTTACCAAACCCAAACATTCAAACTCAAGGGCCAAACTCCAGATATTGTTCCTGATGGTTGCTGGGCCCTGCCTTCCTACGAAGGATCCACTAAACTTCCAGTGTGGAACTTAGATTTGGAACTCCCAGCCTTGAGTGGAGGCCCAGTTAGTGCCTTGTTCTAGACTTGGGAACAGTTCCTCAACTCTCTGACCCTGGCTTCTGGCCAAGCCTGGAGCAATCTTTCTAAACACAAAGGATGTGATAACAGGTCCTCTTAAATGCTATCTAAATGGAGACCAAACCCTCTGGGTGGTCTTTCTTTATAGCAATACAGATGCTAAGTAGCTCCTAGTCCCCCTGGGTTTGCTCTCTGAGGGACAGCTAATCTGATAAACCAATACAGTGTTAATCTGTGCTAGCATATTCATGCATTTGTTGCTCCCAAGTAACATTTGCATTTTAACTAGAGCCTTGGATGCGTGATGGGAGGTGTGATCCTAAGGATGGGGCTTGCAGGCCAACTGAGAGGTGTTGGTGAAAGGGGGGTGCTCGTGGGCTACAGGAGGCTAAAACCACAGGTTGCCTCCACAGACAACTAATGCCTCAGTGTCTCCCACACTTAAGTTTCCCCCTGAATTTACCGCTGACACTGAATTATTCATCCTCCCAGACTGGGATCTTTACTCTAACAGTTGAGGATCTCTGGAGAGTATTTCCAGAGCCTGATAACCAAGGAGAGAGGCAACCCCCGAGGTCTTGGTGGAGGCGCTTAGCTGAGTGGCATTGTTACTGGTGCCATTTACCCCCCACCTGCCTGCAGCCTTGCTGAATGAGGTGCTGAAGGCTGGGCAAGCCTGATCTCTGTCTCCAGGTCAGGACTTCAGGTCCTAAGCAAGTGGAATCAGCCAGAAAAAGAGAAATCAGGGGTTTTTATTCCAAAAGAACGTTCTACACTTGCTTTGTAATTGGTATCTAATAACAATGAGTGAATTTCATTTCTAGGCAGTCATTTCTCACAAATAAGAGGACATTCTTTGGACACGAAAAATGTCTAAATAATCATAATGATAAAAATAATGATTAGCATTTATTGTCTACTGTTCTTCTGAAGCTGTGTGCATTAAATCAATAAATCTTCACACAAAAATCTATGCGTCAACTATTTTACAAGCTGAGGAAAGAGGATCTACGGAAAAGTGAAAAATAAAAGCCATCAGGACGCTTAAGCTGAAATCCTGGCCCTACTACTTTCTAGCTGTGTGATATTGGGCAGGTAAATTAACCTCTCTGACCCTCATACGTAATATGGAGATACCAATATCTACCCCTCCAAGCTATGATGAAGACTAAATGAAAGAAAATTATAATGGTATCTGATGTGGGAAACAAAGGCGGAAGATAAATTATTAAATTTCTTACTACCTACAGCCCATTGACAAGTCCTTGAAACAGGCAGAGTGACATTCCTCTAGGGACTCAAGTGCCTTGATGTCGACACTTTGCTAAGAGCAAAGGGCAATCCTAGCCCAACTCCCTCCTCTGCCCCAATCCTGTAAGTCTACTCTAACATATAAAAATTCCTTCAGAAATTTCCTTTATCTCTAAACTCCCAAGATAAATGTTGGCAAATCATCCCCCAAGCATATGACCCACATCTGAAGGGTCTCATGACTAAGGTTTGATTAGAAAGTAATAAATGACCTTTTCCCAACAATAGCTAGCCCCCCTCAAGGTCCTGGAAACCTTGCTTCCAAAGTTCCTTAAGGACTTAAACTATCCCTTACCCCCTTCCAACTTGAAAGTATGTAATGAGCCATTCCTCATGACCCTATTGCACTCCTTCTGCCCAAGGGTCCTGTCCCTGTGCTTTAATAAAACCACCTTTTTGCACCAAAACGTCTCAAGAATTCTTTCTTGGCATTCGGCTTCGAACACTAATGTCTTTCCTACATCAGTATCTAGTAAATAATAAATTCATAGTAAATGTTAATTTTCTTTCCCTCTCCTTTGTTTCACCAACAAGGGGAAGAGCATTCTAGAGCTATTAAAGGACTTGCCCCAAGGTCCCCCAGTGAGTCCTGTGTGTTCCCTGACCCTTGGCACCATTCCGTTTCCATCACTTCTTCACTGTCTGCTCCCCCTCAGCACCATTTCAGTTGATGGTTCTTTCTCTGGGGTTCTTCCATCTGGCCTCACAAGGAGCTTGGGTGCTGTCTGCCAAACTGCCTCTTTGGGATAATCAACTTATTTCTTTCCCACAAGACCGCCGTGGCTGATATTTTTTGACTAATTTTGGCATATCCTAAATGTTATGTGTGTGCTTCCCACTCTGCAACACAGTGCCAAGCAATTTGAATAATGTGAGTTTTGTGCCCCAAATCACTGTAGAATGAATTAAATCATTAGCTGCCCTTCATCAAGGAAATTTCCCTAGGGATTAATAACATTTGTGGCATCAATGGCTATTGATCTGCACACCTGTTTGGAAGCCTGAGCTGAAACTAACAGCTTCCCCAACACACACACACACAGCTCACACCAGCAAATCAACCTCAGCAGTAGTGACATTTCGGACTTGAGAACTCTTCGTTGGGGGGGGCTGGTTCATGCACTGCAGGATGTTAATCAGTATCCCTGGCGTCTACCCACTAGGTACCAGCAGCAAGTACCCCCCACCTTAGGGGCTCCACTGTCTCTAGACATTGGGAATGGTCCCAGGGGGGCAATGTTGGCCCAGCTGATTACCACTGGCTTACATGATTTCACAGGACCTTCTGACCACTAGTTTCTGTCAGAGTCCACCTCCCCGCGACAGCCCTGTTCTGAGGGGAAGATGGAGGAGGCTTGTGTCACCAATTTCTTCCTTCCTTTGCAGCCTTCGGTTATAGGCTGGCCTGAGACCAGAGAAGAGGCTCAGTATCAAAAGATGACTCCTGGCTTTTGTAGGAAAAGCAAGTCCCTGAAGGCCAGGACTGTGAGACATCTAAACAGAGTATCCTTAGGGGATGACCTGCGGACGTCAGTCAAAGCTAATCTCTTCTTTCCTCCTTCCCTACCCTCGATCACGGAGCCCACGGACCCACGACGGACAGCAAGCCGGCAGGTGGTGTGGACAGTGAGCCTTTCTTTAATGGAAGAGAGTTTAAAATATGGGGAGGCATGCAAAAGGAAATCGGTAAAACAAAATAAGCAAGCCTCCCCCCAAAAGATGAAGCTATCAAACCCCATTTATTTTACTAAAGTAAAAGATCCACTTTAAAAACAAACCCTTCCTGAACGAGCGCTACATTCTCACAGAACTTACCTCTGTGGGACAGAATTGCACTGGTCTTTCCCTTCCCAGTTCACACATTTTGATCTCCTAGGGTTTTATTTTAATAAGTGCACATTATATGGATTTAGGAGAAAAGAAAGACATTTTTAAAAGAAACGGAAAAATTAGGGAGACATTTATCAAAACGATAGTAACAAATGACAATTTCTGTATTTTAAATGTTCTAAAAATAGAAGACGTTTTATAATGTTTGCTAAACTACTTTATTAAAGTCTATTTCTTGACCACCCACGTCATAAAATTGAACATAACCGGACTTCCAGAAACCCCCCATGCTGCATCCCCTGCCACCCACCTGCTCCTCCTGAATGGAAACCACTTTCCTGGTTTCCAACAGCAAAGCTTATTTTTGTTTGTTTAGAATACTGCATAAATGGAATCATCTAATATGTATTCTTGTTTGTATCCAGTCTATTAAGGAATGGCATTTAGGTTTCTAGTGTAGAATTTATACTGATACTTAATAGATAATTCTAAAGGGATTTCCAAAGTAGCTCTGCTTCTTAATTCTTCTACCAGCAGTATATGAGAGTTCCCATTGCTTTTCATTCTTACCAGCATTTAGGATAGTCTTTTCAGTATTAATGTGTTTTCTTTTTAGATCAATAGTATTAATGAAAAATAACAATTCACGTGCATAAAAATATCAAAATATGTTGTAAACAGGAAACGAAAGTTGAAACATAGCATTTATATTCCCATTCCTATAAAATCAATATGTTACATATAAATGATTGTATATGATTTATTAATATATTATACTGTTTAGCATTTATTTATGTATTTTGTAGCCAATTTGTTCTTAATAATAAATATTTTACCTACAGAATTACATCTATATATCTTTATCTATCTATCTATCCATCTATCTATCTATACATATATAGGCGTATACACACACACAAAGAGAGTGGAAGAAAGGATAAAACGTTACCTCTGGTTATATCTGATGGTGGAAGTTAGATACCTTTTAGTGTCTTCTTTTTGTTTATATTTAGCTGCTAAACTTTTACAGTGAACATCTTTTATGCAAGGTAAGAAACTTTTAAACATTACTAATCAAGATTTCTGTACTCCAACATGAAGTGTAATTCCACCCACAGGGGGTATTTTTATTACTGCCACACAACCTCCACAACGCCTAATTGCATGGCTCCACTCAGAGCCATCCACCTCGCACACATCCCTTGACCATCACCCTCTCCTCCTTGCCCCCTTGGCTACCTCTACGCATCCTGCCAAACCCTATAGACCAATGCTTCTCAAACTTTAATGTGCATGTGACAAGCTGGGTTCTGTTGACACTCAGATTCTGACTTAGTAGGAGTGTGTGGCCGCGGCCCTGAGATCCTGTGGTTCTCCCCTGGCCCTCAGTGCTGCCAAGGCCGCGCATACACACGTCAGACCAAAAAGCAAGCGTCCAGACCTCTTTTTCCCTTTAACCCCGGGCTCTTTCTCATTCCAACTCCATGCTGCCTCTTTTCCTGCCTTTTTTTCTAGACTACTCTGAGAATTTTGGAGCAGAAACAGCAATAGTGTCAGAGGTAGGGAAAGATGTGGGGGAAGGAAAAGTTCACGAGGTTAAAGGTCAATGAGGTTGGGTCCGGTGAGAAACCTCCCAAGGTCTTATACCCGTAAGAAATATAATTGTTTGACCTCTTGTCATTTGTTCTATTTCTCGTGGTTTTTATAGAAATACCCTCAGAGCTCAGCACTTGGGTTGACTTTGTCCAGCGCTGCCCTGAGGGTTGTGGGAATACCTCTGGGTCTCCTTGGGTCTGGGTCTTGTGTATTTCAGAGGCCTCTTCTGTTTGGGTGCTTCCACTATGTGGGGGCTAAGAAGATGGCATCTACACTGCCTGCACATTGGAAGAATAAGCAATCTTCCCCCAACTCAATAAGAAGATACCCCTTGTGTGTTTTTGTCTTTGGCTGACATTTATTAGCAAAAGAGTACTACAAAGTATGGGAAACAGTTGCACTGAACATGTTCCTAGGTTGTCCCGTTAACTTCTATTCTGCTCTATTCCCAGCATCTCCTCACAGCCTCATAAATATCAATGTAAGGTACTCCACAGCTAACAGACCCATGTGAAGTTATGTTAATGGATGGATAGAAAGGGGAAATGGTGCAAACCTTTTCAAATCCTGACCTTTTGCTTCTACTTTTGGAAGCTTTAGATGAACAAGCATACGCACTGCAAACCTCAAGGTTGAGCTGGACTTAATCCCATTGTGAACATAGAAACTGGGCTTTGAAAAGGGACCTATGGGTAGCAGCTCCCTGAAGAGTGGACGGAGATAATTACCATGCTATTCATTTACTCCAGCAGGAAAAAACCTCTCATGCCTCCAGTACATAGGTATGAGTGTTATTTTCCCTCTTTCCCTCCTCATACCCTCTCCCTTGTGTCAATGTGGGTGCCAGAGAGAGTCCGGTGTCCATCTCCTTATTGAAAACGAAGATCTGACAGGTAGTTTCTGGGTCCCCAGGTATACTCTTTCCCCGGGTCGAAGGGGAAGAAGAACATTTGGCTGCCAACTGTGGTGCTCCCATCTCCAACACCCATCTGTTGACAATTTGTCCACCATGGCCCGTCCTTCCCCATCTCTCCGCGGGGAAGGCGGAATGGAATGCCATTAAACGGCGTTAAACAGTCATTAAACGGGGGCATGTAGGAAATCAGCAGTAAAAGGGCTTGGGTACCTCTGCCACCCCCCGGGAGGCCCACCGTAGGATAGAAGAGTGAGGACAGCCCACCCATTCACAGCAACTTTAGAACAACACCATCTGAAAGGATCCACCCGCATCTACCATACCTCTTTCTCCTTTGTTCTCTCTTAGGGAGACCAGCTGTTTTCTCTCAAAGACAACTGGAAATGGTTAACTTGGAGGAGCCATCAAAGCCTCCCATCCAGCCCCTCCATTTCACACCCTCAAGTTCGGAGACCAGCCAGAGTCCCAGCAAAAACCAATAGAGAGGAGGGATGGTAACCTCCTCCAAAGTCTTCTTTCTTCCCGCACGGCCCCCCCCGCCAGGGTGTGCCCTGTGTGTGCACAAAGGTGGGGGAGGGGCAGAGATCGTAAGTAGGCTCCATGCGCAACGTGGAGCTGGATGCAGGGCTGGATCTCAGAACGCTGAGATGATGACCTGAGCGGAGATCAAGAGGGGTCGCTTACCTGGCTGAGGCACCCAGGCGTGCCTCCAAAGCCCTCTCTCCTAGATTAGCTGAGGAAACTAAGGCCTAGAGAAAAGTGTGGCAGTGGGGGTGGAGGTGTCAGATTTATTAAACATGTTTACTCTGTATATCAGACATTCGAGAAGCAAACAGAACAAAAAGAAACAGAAATGCAGAGATGCAGAAGCAGAGACACTAAGAGGGATGAAGGAAAAAAAATAGCTTTTTTGTGTGACGGGAGGCACATGCGGCTTGGTGATTTTCTGTCTTGGAGACGTCAGATTTAATTGTTTCACTTCCGCCAGGGGTGGTATAGGCCTGGACAGCACGTTTCAGCCCAGGCCCAGTTCTCCGCAGAGAAATAGCAAACTCATTTCAGTGTACCTGCTATCTTCAAGTTACATAGGGTATTTTGTTTCTTCTCACCCTGAACAGAGGAGATACGATGAACTAGAAGAAAGGGGAATAATAAGCCAAAGACCGAGCTTGGTGCTCAGACTTTCTTTTTGGTGCGTTCACGACATGGTTGCTGAGACTAAGCAACAGCTCCGTGGGGGTGAGTCTGGAGCTCTCTGGGATTCTGAGCATTTGGAAAGCCTGCCCTCCTGGGCCGATGCAGCCGACACATTGCTATTTTTAAGGCTTGCAAGGTGAGTCTCACTTATTAAAAGCTGAAGGTGTTCTGCCTGGCTAGGAGCTGTTACCCACCCCCTACTGGGATAAACACCTATGGCGACTTGTCTCCATGACGGCTGCCATTAGGGCTAAGATTGACAGGGATCCCATATTGTGCTCCTCCCCTGGGAAGGAATGCTGCTTTCAAGTTGAAATTGGAGGGGAGGAGAAGTATTGTCTGAGAAGATGGTATTTGGAAAAATTTCAGTGCCCTCATTCCAGAAGCTGTGATCCTTCTGATCAAGTCCCGTTCAACTCAGTTTGTCAGAAGGATGAGTTTTTGGACAGTGGCTGTATGTAACTGCCGGCTCTTTACAACTTCAGTGCTAAGATGTACGAGGAAATATTTCACCCAAGTCTCTCCAGAGAGCTCAAGGGGGGAGTCCTGATTCACCATCAGTACATTCCTGGCTGGGTCCTCACATACCCTCTTTTCTACACAGGTTCCCAGGTAAGTAGAGAGAGCAGCCTCACGTCCTCATTGCCCACACTACAGGGCTTCTAGAGAGCCATCTCCGGACCCTTGATTCGTGGAGAGCCTAGCTGCTGGACTAGACAGAACAATGGTGACAAATAAATCCTTTGCTGTTTCTCGTTCTTTAAAGCTGTAACCTGTAAGCCTGCAGCCAACTTTTCCTCTTGACATTGATCCTTCACTTGTCTATGTTATTTTGGAACAGTGGAAGCAAAGTCTTCCCTGCAGTGTGCTTTTAATGAAGTTTTTGGCTCTACTTAAGCAATTTCTGGGGCAGTGATGGTCTTTAACTTTACAACTTTTCAATACAGGGGGGTATTCCTAAGTTTTTTGGAGGAAAGCTCACAACGTCTTACATAATAATTCATGTGGGGGGGGTGGCACCTGGCTGGCTCAGTCAGTAGAGCATGTGACTGTTGATCTTGGCGTTGTGAGTTCAAGGCCCATGTTGTGGGTAGAGTTTACTTTAAACAAAAAAGAATTCATAGGGAAATGCCCCTCCAAACCCCTCCACTACTTTGGTCTATCTAAGCTCTTATCTCTCTGCTGGGTTGAGGGACAGCATGGTCCAGCATCTGTGTCATAGCAGTGATGATCTATAATGACAGCATGGGGGGCCCAGGCAGACCCTGGGCCTGCCACAAGCCATCTGGCAGGTGACTGAGACTAAGGAAGGATTCCTGTACACTGGGATTTCATCTTTCTGCTGCTTGGCTTTTGGTACCTCATGTGACTCTTTACTTTGGTTCCATGCAGAATGGATGTTGTGAATTTAGAAGAGTTTTTCAGAATAACTCCATTGCTTTTGTCAGTCACCTCATGAGGGTGGTTTAGGAGGAATGTCCCAGCTTGAGGCCATATATGGGGTTCTATACTCAGGACCAACACACCTTGATCACATCCTTTCCCCCGCTCTGGGGCTCAGGTTTCCCTTCTATTCAAAGAGGCCATGGGCTAAATTAGCATTTCCCAAACTTTGTACCTCAAAACTAGAGGTGTGGTAGGCAGTTAGATAGTTGTGTGAGGTCAGAGTCCCACAGAAAAGGGGAGGAGGGGGAGATGTTGGGTGAGAGACATCCCAGACTTGCCGTTAGGCATACCCTGCCCAGGTGACCAAGGGAATCCCAATATGGAAGCCACAGGACATACATTAGCATTGTGGTTTGGCCTACCCCCTCCTAGTGGGCTTTCTTAAGGGATGCTAGGTAATAGGACCAAAGAACTTCACATGTGCACACCACCACAAGGAAGGAGACTTCTTCCATGGCTAGCTTTGGGGAAGGTCAAAGTCCTGTCCTGGCAGTACTCCACAAGGAGCTTGTTCAAACCACACAGACCCAAGATGGCAGACGCCAGGACAGGAAACCCCTCACCAAATTAGGAAGAGGGGTGTGAAAACCTGCTTCCCGCCCCAAGTAATAAATATTCCACCTCCTAGTTAACAACTAAAAACCCTGGGATGAAATCTGTTGGGGCACTTGAACCTCCACCCCTCACCCGTCTTGTGAGTGTACTCTGTAAACGCTGCTTGCTCATGCTGTCTAGTCTCTTGACTGAACTCTTCCCTGCGAGGAGAAGGCTAAAGACCGAAGCTGTACTTCTCCAGGCAGTAATAGAAGCATCCTTGGTGAGAGAAGTCTGGAAGATTCTCGGTTAAATAAAGTTTGAAAGTTCCTTTACTGTATAACTCCCAGGGCTTTAAATATGATAAAGAACATTTTAAAATTCCAGAATTGGGTGTGTAGAAAATTATATTCTCCAAACTGTACATCATCCAATTCCCTTCCTTTTTTCAGTATTTATCATGGCACAAGTGTTCTGCTGAATACCCTTCATAACAGCAAAAGGCAAAATTTTTTCTAAAGCCCCTCCAAGTTGGAGAATTCTCTCTTTTCCCCTGTATAATTTCCCCTTTTGATTAAAAAAACATAGTGCTCTATAGGCAATGCCATAAAAGGCTGAAGAGGAAAAAAGAAGAAATATATAGAGATATTTGGAGTATTGAAGACAAACTCCTCTTTAAAATATGCATTTTGGATAATAGTAATAAGAATGGATGGGAAGTAGGTATTTAATGTACTAGAGGTATTTAAGTAGGTATTTAATGTACTAGAGACTGTATTAAAGGCTTTACTTGGATTATCTGATTTAATTCTCACACTAACCTTAGGAAGTATCTATTATTTTTTTTCCCTACATACAGGTAAGGAAACTGAGGTTTAAAGAGGCTTGATAAATAATGTGAAGCCACCCAATTAAGAAGAGGCAGAGGCAAGGCCTCCACTCATTGAAATCTCATTCTAAGATTTTTAAATAACAAGTCACTGTCTCCTTTCTTGTACCCCAATCCAGCAAGCTGCCACAACAAACCAGAAATAAACTAATTGCAATGGTAATTACCTTCCATCTAAAATTCTTGAGTTAACATGAAATGATGTTGAATCATCAGTCTCTTATGTCTACTTAAAATAGATATATATATAACAACTAAATGTTACCAAATGATTTATTATGATTGGTGCTAAGTTACAATGTATATGAAATGGAGTCATTTATGGAAACACATAAAAAATAGTTGCTATTTCTGTAATTATATTCACACAAGAATCTGAAATATAGTTTCTGGTCTGCCTTTTAAAATATATCCACAGAATGACTTTTGTAGTCTTCACCACACAATTTTACAATACTGATACTGCACCTGTATCATTTACCATACTAGATGAACTAAACAGAATATGAAAGCAGGTAATAGCAAATTAATTTTTTGTATCATCAATGATTCCAAAGAAAATAGTAGTTTTCCATTGGCAGTGAAAATAGATGGTAGTTATTAGCATTGTAGATATTGCATACATAGATATGTATGTATATATTTATATGTTGCCTAGGGCCATTGTTCCATCAATAGGCAGTTGCCTTTAAGGTGGACCAATGGTTGCCAAAATGGTGTGCAATTCCACCGGGACAATTAGTAGTACTATCTTTTATGTCTCTCTCCCCAAAACAAATAGCTAAGAAAGTAATACAGCAGGCTAAAATCTACAGTGTTACATACCAAGGTAAAAACAGTTACTGAGTTATTAGAGTCACAGTAGTTTATGTATATTTGCTATTCACAGACCGCAGACTTTTTGCTGGATAACCGAGCTGCTGGAAATTGACAACATGTAGACATGCATTCGTGTGAGTCCATAATTAATGATGTTTATACTGTAATAAGCACATTCATTTTAACACCATTCAGTAAACAGATTCCTTTAAAGTTTGAGCTAAATCTGCTATCACAATTATACACAAAAAGAACCTGTAAACAATTTGACATTACACTTATGTACAAGCGAACTGCATTGGAAAGGAGAAGAGGTAATTTCAGTGGGTGTCACTTGGTATACATCAGTGTGCGACAAACTGACCCAAGTCATCAAGCACTTGAATGAGGTCAGGAAAAAGTAACACGAGCAAGGCCCCAATAGATCACCACTTGATGTTAGTACCAGCAAAATTCGGACTCCTCTGTCTATGTTGACAATCACATTCAAAACATCAGCCATGGATGTTAGAGGAGCTTGATAATCCCTGGCAAACTGTGTTTGGAGATCTCCAGGTAACCTCATGAACAGGGTCTTTATTTGTCTAAGTGTCGAGGGTGGTGCTGATAATATTTAAACATGTCCATTTAATTTGGACAAATTATTTTATTCATTAGGTTCAACCCAGTGCGCTGCTGGTTCTGAAAGATGAGGGGGACAGGAATTCAAATGAGATCATGAGTTCAATTCCTTCAGCCAACACAAAGATTCTTGATTCTAGAGTAAGTTCCTCAAAGGGAAGCAAGCTGGACTCCATCACTAATCTAAATGGTGACCCATTTACAGCAGATCTCATTACAGCTTTCAATAGGACTCTCATAATGCAAGTCCCCTAGGTTTGTGTTTCTATGTGTTTTAAGAAGGATACCACTCCAGGAGTTCATGAATCCATTTCCTTAGAACAGAAACAGGATAATCAGGGGTTTTGGCACCCCCATTTCTCCACCCCTCATGATTTACAAAAATATATCAGTCAGTCCTTTTAGACACTAACCAGAATATTTTAAGCAAAATTCTTCTGATTCAACATTCTCCTTTGGAATTAAAAATAAATAAATGAGAGAAAGTGATAGGGAACTTGAAGCCAAGGATGAAGTAAAACTTCCCCCTCTGCTCCAAAATTTTTGGGAAAAACAAACCAATCCTTCTTCAAGTGTTCTTAAACCTAATTAAAGCATCTAGTTGCTACAAAATTGATTTTCTTTCATATGCTTTTAAGACCACATCTGCAGGGAGCCTATGGAGAAAAAAATAATAAATGACCATACTCAATTATTTTGCAAACGCTTCTGATTGTATGGGCAAACCTGACAGGTCCCTGGGAGAAGGAATCTGTGCTTGGACAAGTAGCCTGTCCCTGGGCTCAGAGTTAGACTGCTTCTGAGGGTGTGGATTTGTGTGCATACAAACTGATCCCAAGGAGCACCAGGGAAGCTCTGTTTGCATAGGTTTACTAAAAACAAGTTTCACATTCTCCAAAATATGCAAAGCACATGGTTATGAATGAAAATATACCTTACCATATTCTTTAGAGTACCCCAATTGTAGTCATTTGGCCATTATGTCTATAGGATGCCAAAATGTAAGCAATATTGTTTTCATTTAACTGTATGTTGTTCCTTCTTTGAGCAGCTGTTTTGGTATCTGTATGAACAGGCTTACAAGGTTATTTGCAGGAGCCTAGAAAGTGTTTGGTTATTATTACAACGTGCCCTTAAGCTTTAGTATATATTTACAATGTGCATATTATAAATTATTTACTATAGCTTTAAAATAATTAAACATAATTAGCTCCACCTACAAACTGTGTAGGGCCACAGGAACCCCCCGTGAATGATGAAGTGAAATCAGTAGGAAAGAATAAACCAACCAATAGTAGGTGAAGTACCATTAGCATAATAACCACTGAATTTGTGTTCTCACAGACCTACATTTTCTTATTCTCTTCTTCTTAAACATCATCATATTCATTTGGTGCATTTTTTGTTTTGTTTTTTGTTCTTTTAGTTTTTTCTTTTCTTTTGGAATGATCATGTTTGAAAACACATAGTTCGAAATTCCAACAAATGGTTGAAATAAGAAAGCCAGTTTTTACAAGTTTGGCTTTTCCTTAAATGCACTTTTGTTTGGTTTTGTATCCATAGATGTTAAACCAAGGTATTCTAATCATATTTTCTGTACCATAAATATATACATTCATAGTGGGAGAGAATTTTGGAAAACAGAACTATATTAAACTATCTACAAAACCCATTATAAATAATAATAATAATAATAACCCCTCCAGCTCAAAATCCCAGTTTCAAACTGAGATTTGTTTATGTGTGTATACATATGTATAGATATAGATATATATATATTTAGATAGATGTACACACATATATACATATATACATGAAATTTATATATAAACACACACACACAACACACATATGTGTATATGTTCTTCATACACGCACACACACATATCTCAGTGCAGTTTCTTTTCTGTAGCTGCCTCTCTTTTTTTCAACTTAGAACAGTAATGATGGGATGCTGGGGACAGCCAATCATGTTTGGATTTCTGACCTGTCTTGAACAAACACCAATATTGTTCAAAAGGCCAAAAGGTGAAAATAGTACATACCATGCATGTGCACACACATGCACGCAAAGACACCTATTCTACCTCTCGTGAAATTTGCCTTGGTAACCTCTAAACAGCACGGCGAGGAGGCGTTAGGTGCCACTGTCCTAACCTGGAATCTCTTCCGCCATGTTGGGTATGAATACTGATACACATAGGTTATCAGCATTCACCAGATACTTGTTCTCTAACATTACTGCCCCTTGATAGGGCTTGTGTCATGGAGTACAGTGTGTAGTAGGCAAAACTACTCCTCCAGATGTGTCTTTCCTTTATCTCCTAGGGAAATGCATGTCTAATGGAATTCGCAATTTATAAAATAGCTAGTGACTTTCTGGAAGGGTGTCAGGCTGGATTTCTCCTGGCTACCTTTTGGTTAGAGTAGAAGAAACCAGAAACAGGTGAAATCCAGAGAACAGAGATAAGACATTATATAATGAGGTGATTGAGCCATCAGACTTGGAGTCCGATAAACCCAGCTGAAAAATCTGGCTCTGCCGCTGTCAAGTTATATGCTCCTTTACCTTTCTGAGTCTCACTGACTTCTGTAGAAAGAGCACAGTAACAGGGCCTACTCCACTGGGTTGTTACAGGATTAAGTGAGATAAGGCATGTAAATCACTTATTAGAGTTTCTGGCACATATTTCTTATGTGCACACATTCCTTAATATACATTATTTATAACTTAATATTTAAATTAGAAATCTAGAATGTGGATCAGAATTACATACAAAAATAATGTTAGTCTAGGAATTGGGTAATCTGAATTCAAGTTCTGTATCACAAATTTGATTCCCTAGATTATAATGCTCACGACAGTGACCTGTAAATGGTAGGCACTCAACAAATACCCGTCAGATGAATGCACGAACAAATGAATGAAGGACTAAAAGTCTCTGAGTTGCAGTTTCTCTTGTATGAAATGAGGATAGAGTGTTCTGACCTTGATTCCATCACTGGGATGTTGGTATGGTAAGTTAAAAGAAAAATGTCAAATATTTAAGACACCCACACGTTTCGTGTCCTAATGAAGTCAGTACATACAAATGAAATAAGGTGGCTCAGTATTCAGGGTTTATGCTTAGACTTGTCACATCTTTGAAAATAAGGACATAGGGACCACCTGTGTGAGTGACAATATTTTCCAAGATCTAGGTGTCATCTTTAGTGAGGGGATTTTCAACCTAAAGAAACAAAGTACACAATGAGCAGTTCAAGAGGATGAAATCATTGGCCTATTCTCGGCACTTTCCCCCCTTTTTCCTGTTTCATTTCTAAGAGCACCTGTTATCTACTGTTTCTCACCTTAAAAAACATCCCTAATCAGGCCACATGAACTGGAAATGCTCCCAAAGCACTTTCCACACAACACATTTAGTTGTTAGAAGGTTGATGACTTCATCGAAGTATCATTTTTCTGAGGCAGAAAGCGACTGACATAGAAGACAAAAACCCAGGCCACATACCTGCCCCATCACTACTGAAACCCTGGAAATAGGACCTATTTCTCTCTCTAAATCTCAGCATTCACATCTGTAAAAGGGACAACTGTACCAAATCTCAAATAAACCCTGTACTGATTTAAGTTGCTACTAATTATTACTGTGCTATTTCATCCTATCCAGGAAAGGACCCAGATGTCCTTTCTCTACGTGGTAAGAATGCTTTGGAAAATTAGAGCCAACCCTTAACTCAGGGTTTTTCAACCTCAGCGCTATTGACACTTCAGGCTGGCTAACTGTCATAGGGCTGTTCTGTGCATTCTGGGATGTTTAACAACATCTCTGGTCTTTACCCACTGGATGCCAGTTAGCACCTCTGAAGTCATGACAATCAAAAATGTCTCCAGGCATCGCCAAAAGTCCCCCAGGGCACAAAAATCACTCCTGAATGAGAGCCACTGTCTTAAATACACATAACCCATACAAATCAGAGAAGAGTGTTTCCTGAAATTGGTTCTGTCTCTCACATACAAGAATAAACCACTGACCACTGGCTGCAATTGAGAAAAACTGCTAGTGTGAATTCTATGTATATTTTAGCTTTCATGTATTCTTTTTCTTTCCTTTCCTTTTCAATTTTTTGTTTTGAGTGTCACTGACACTGGTGACTATATGAATAAAAATGGGTTTGATTTGTACCCAGAAATCTGTAATGCTTGAATTTCACATCAGGAGACTGGCTTCACTCCACCTTGTCAAGCACTGACACCCATAGTAAAGACAAACCGTCGTGCTGAATTAAAAGCTGTGAAACTTTGTAACCAAAGGCTTTTTCCACAAATTCACATAGCGTTACCATGGGCATTAGCCACTGACCTGACACTGACCTAAAAATGGCACAAGTGTGCGTACACGCTCACACCCACTCACACAGAGGTGCGAGTATAAAGCAAACTTTCTCCACTACTTTCTTGTGCATCAATCTTACTTCCATTTGTGACGGATGGAACCAACCACTAGCAGCAGAGAGAGTCTGAAGGGATGCTGATTTTTATTGTGCAAATGCACGTAAATTAGCTAAAGGTCAATTCTAAGAATAAACTGACAAGATGGAAGAGGTTGCTGGAAAAAGGAGACACGAAATCCTCCAGTTGGCTTTTAGGAGGCTGATTAACAGGAAAATCACCACCCCTCAGCCCAGGACAAACCCCTTGAGAGTTGCAGGACCAGGGCACATTTTCCTTCAGCTTTTTCAAAGGAGATGCACTAAATAAAGCAAGGATTACAGTCTAGGAACTACAAATTCTTTACCCAACAAACAACACAGTTTGTTCACAAACAAGAGGACCATTTTTTTAAAAGGTTAGGAAGCTGGGGCAGAAAAGGGATCCCACTTGGGAAGTAGAGGAGGGAAGTGAGCTAAATCAAATTTAATATTTTTTAAGAATCTTGGCCGAATAATCTTAATTAGCAATTCAAGTTTATTAGTTTCATTAGCCATTCTTCAATTTCCTGTGACAGTCGTCTTTACTTAAATATTCACTGAGGATCACCACAAGTGTATGTTTAAGCCACTCATTCTCTATTTCTCTTATCATGTGGGAATTTGATATCTGCCCAGTTATTCTGTTACATGGATAGAACCAACTGGGTTGTTGAAACTCTCCAGAATTGTTTCTATCTGAATAATCAGAGTATGGCCTTCCTTTCTGGTCAGAGTGGAAAAGTATAGAACTTCATCTCCTTCTTGTCACTGCATATGAAATATGACCACTATTTTGAATTCACTATTTCTTTCTCTATTTTGTATTTATTTTCCCTCATGGGTTTTGCTTGCAGTTTTTAGTTAATGTTGGAGTTCAGCATCCTCAACTATCTGAGAGTTTCATAATCCTGCATGAGTCAGATTGGACAAACTTAGCAATTCAATGACTCAGGATTTTATTGGTGAAATACAGCTAAATTCACTAATCATTCCATATTCATTTTGGTGGTGTTCGTATGTGCAGTTATTGGAACCACCTTTGGGGCCATACAGACAACCACTAAGTTATGGATCATTCTCAAATTCCTCTGACTCACACTGCACAAGGCCTGGAAATGAACAACTCTCCTTGGGAAAGTTCATTTGTTTTCCTTCCTTGATGGGTATCATAAGGATATATCTCACTGAGAGATGTGCTCCCATCTACCCAGAGTACCCAGAGATAAAACTATATCAATGCAGGCTTTCAGTTCGGCAAAAAACAAAACAAAATCCAAACGTACAAATACACACAGAATGGAAAGGTGGCTGACGGGCAGATGAAAGGGCAGAGGAATCATGGAACCTACTCTGCCCTGGTCCTGGGATGCTCTTCTTTGGGCCTTTCCTCTTAGTGAATAATGCAAACTCTGACTTCTTTGTAGTGGAAAGGAAGTGAGAAAATGTGGACCTTTGCACAGTCAACTCCTCAACAGCAGGATTTGTTAAAGGAAGGTCCACAGACCATCTCATCAAAATCATGAGAGAAGCTGGACCAAAATGCAGATTCCTTGGCCCTGCTTGAAGTTTCTGAATGACTCTCCGGGGCTAGGGTAAAGGGAGCTGCATTTTTTACAAGGGCTACAAATGATTTTTGTGAATGCTGAGTATTGAAAAACACTGCTAAAAAGTTTGCAATGGAGGTCACTACGAAAAGAATCTCCCTTCTAATGTTATGTTGCAAGATGAGAAATACGGACATTTCAAACATATAAGCTCTGTGGTTGCATCACAACGTGGTGATTATTAAAGTTTAAGACTCTTTTCTTTCAGCAGGGGTGGAGAGCAGTAACCATTTCATCTAAAAGCAGAGAGATGAAGACAATATAAATCAAACCCATTCCAGCAGGTTTCATTTGGTCTAATTTCTCTGCAGATATTAATCACTGTACACTCCTGCACAAATGACATCTAACTCCATTGTAACTCAGAATACAGAATACTCACTCTGATTCCTTCTCTATTGCGTTATTTTGACAATATAAACAAAAATAAATAAATCGAAACAGTGGGTCATCAGGATTGCAAGATGCCGATGATACCAAGACATTAAAGAGAGAAATGGCCCATGCTAAACCTATAAGCCAGCATGCAAATTGACAAAAACATTTATCTGCCACAGAGTCACCAGGGGAAAAAAAAATAACTTTCATTTTTCCTATGAAAATTGCTATGTCAAGTGGAGGTGACAAAGAATTCTTCCTAAAAGTCCACAGAAAGACTCATTAATTCTAGCAAAGATCATCTAGGAAGACCAAGGTTAGTTAGATTCCACAACATGATATCTACTGGCAGAAAGTACCAGCACTCAAGTGCTCTGGGTTAAATCATTATGGTAAATACAAAGTTGGAAGTTTAAAACTGTAACAAAGGAAAATGTCTGAGCATCAAAGTTTGGCTCCCATTATGGGAGTTGGTGTCAAGTAATTGTGCAAACCACCATATATGCCTTTTCCTTTTATCACTGGAGCATGTTTTGCTTGGCAGAGACATAGGACAATCAGAGGGGAATCTATAGGCCAGAGAAGCGAAAGTAACCCAGAACCACAAGGAGTTGACAACGAAGAGGACCCACCATGAAGAGCACGCATCTGCACCTAGGAATGAAGCTGCCTCTGAATCAAACAGGGGCACCTGAAAAGTGAAAAATTCTATTTGTTTTCTTTTACTAAATGTGTATCCCTAAAGTGAATCAAGTGGGGGTAGACGTAGCTATGAGGGAGTAAAGAGAGAAGGGAACACATGATTTGTGCATTGTTCCCCTTTTATTTTAATTTGCCATGCATGCATTTCCAGTAAGACAACTGCCTACAATCACAAAGGGTAACACCACTGCATATTGTGGAGGCCACTTCACTTGGCTGTTTTATGACCACAAACTCAGTGCAGTTTTTTCTTACTGGGGAAGGGAGAGCACACCAACACAGTGATCTCACAGTTTTACTTTCCTGTCTTCCCCTTTTCCTGCTGAACAGTCTGTTTTTGATAGTGTGTTGGAGGACTTGATAAATATATTCCTGACTCCAGGAGATCCACATACCTGTGGAGAGTGACCTCCCCAATGTCACTGGATTTTAGCATTGCAGGATTTCCCAGGAGGCAACCTGAGTTAAGGTTCTACACATGATTTCTCATTCATCTGAGCCATCTGATGCTATTAGTTTCTTCGTATCAGCAAATTACAACCCTCATCATAACCGATATTGAAGAAGCGAACCACATATATTGTTCTTTCCGGAAATGAACTAAAAGTTCTTAAAACTTTTAAGCTCAGGGAAACAGGCAAGAATTGGGATCAATAGAGCATTTAATCCTCTAACTCATTTACCCAGAAATCATTTCCAATGTGGCAAGCCACCTACACCTCACTTGATAACTTCACTCAAACTAGGACTGAAGGTTTCCACTGACTTGGTGCCTCCTGGGAGCTTTTTATTGACTAGGTCTATATTCATCTCTATACCAACACCCACACAAATAAATACCTTGCTTACCTGTCTTAGGTATTTGGAATATTTGGGTGGGTGTCCATCTAGAGATGGTCCAGATTAAAAATGTTATTATTGTTTCAATCAGACTTCCTACCACTAGCTTTGTTCACTAGGGGTATAAGGAATACCTAAGCAGAAAAAAATTCATGACAGGTCAAGGGACAGAAAAAGTATGCCATGAACATTGTCTTTGCAGTGTTCGGTTTCCTGTTTAAAGCAGGCAGTGGAAGTAGTGGGTTGACTGACATCTTCCTCCTTCTTTAGTTCTTACTAGTGTATTTCTATCTTAATACCATTAGAGTTAGGTCTGAAATTTAAGGAAACTGGAACTTGGCCATTTTATGTAGATGCCAGACTCCAATAGGGCCACAGGCATCATCTGACCTACGTGAGTTTGAAGATATTTTACCTATCTTCAACTTCTTCTTGACCCATTAAATTCTGTGATTCTTTGCAGGATCCTCTATTAATAGGATGATATTGTATTAAGAAACATTGAAAGGAAAGAAGGCATATTGGTAGGGCTTTACAAAACTATGCTGTAGTTAAGAACAAATGCCTGCTAATATATTAATCCATACAAGAACACCACTTAAATTCATAAATGATATTTCTCTTGACAACTCAACTCCCCAAATGAACTTTCTTTTTCACTCAAGTCGATAAAGGACTTCTGTTTGAGCCTCAGGATAAGAAAACATTGGCTGAGTCTGTTGCCCAGATGTGAGGGCAAGATTACAAAAATTCAGGAAGATACCCACGTACTAATGGTCACTAATAACAGGAATCAAGAGAGAACCTCCTACATAATAAATGTGCATCAACAAAATATTTCAAGAGGAAGCAATTGGTCATTATTTTCCCTCCTACAGGCATCATCCAGTTGCCTTTATTACCTGTGATACATATATACATACACACACACACAATTAAAAAAAAATTAGGAGTGCTAGGCACACAAATAATGATTGACAAATTATTTTTTAAGTTCCCACTGAAATCATGAGGAATGCTGAAATTAAAAACTGGTCTTTTAATCTTCATTTACCACAAGCCTATGAAAGAGCTATTGGTACATTAATAGAATACAGAGTCATACGGATAGATGACTATTAGCAGTTTCTTTTTGACTGTGTCTATACAGGTCAAAGATGTATTCAAGAAAGATAGTTTAGAAAGCCAAAACCTTAATTCTGAAGCTTTAATTATCTAGTTGGGCTGGTCATAGACATCAGGGAAATGACAGCCAAATCATAGAACAGGCACAGCCAAATCCCAGAATCCCACAGACAAAACTGGCTACAAGAGAGTAACAATGTAGCACTGTAGTTTTAAAAAGTTATGAGAAATTATTAGGCAGTGTGTGGAATACAATTCCCTCTTAAAGAAACAAACAAAAGGCCGGACCCTTATTCAAGTACACAGGAACACCGAGAACTGAATGTGGGTCACATGAAAAGGCTACACTAAAACATGGGCAGTAAGTACTCTGAAAACATTGAGAGAAGGAAGGTAACTCAGCCCAGGGTAGAGACGGCTGAGTGTGGGGTCACTGAGTCATAATTTTTGTGGATACGAATGTTTGTTTCTTTAATACAAAGAATGTTTTAGTGAGCTCTTCTCACCCTCTCCTAGTGCAGAGAAAGAGCAAAACTGTAAAATGGAGCCTGAGGGTGTTAATTTCAAAATAAGGAAGACAATTTGTTGTTGACCAGGGTTACTCGATGTTGGAAAGTGTTGCCAAGAGAGGCTGGGAAATCTTCCCAGAAGGGTTTTAAAGAAAGGAGCAGAGGCTCATCTGTGCCTCAATTAGTCGACGAGAGTGCTGCTGGGAGCAGGGGTGTTCCCTTTAAGATGCCCAGGCCCAGGGGACACGTGCACTGGGTGTATGTACAGACATCGTTGTGCTTCTGTCGCACAAATACTCATGCATACAGCATCAATATAAACTGGCACATGATAGATTTGAGTGAAAAGTCATATAAATCTGCCTTTTCCCCCCTTACCCCATGAACAAAAGGGAAAAGGAAAATTAAAAAAACCCAGATATATGCCATTGGGCCAGATCTCTTTCTACCACATTCTCATTCAGAGGAGGGAGGTAGAAGATGAGAGAAAAACCCAGTTTGGGATAAAGGACTCCCAAAGCCTCTCAGCTACTCTTCCGTAGCCGGTTCTCATTATACATAAGATACTCAGCATGTGGTATCCAGTTAACAAACAAACAAGGAACCAAAAAGAGATTTTCTTATCATTCCACATCTGGAAAGAAATCTACCCTGTGGATTTAAATGTTAAGGTGAACTAGGTAAATAGGCAGTAGTATATCAATGGGCTACTGTGTTCTAACAAACGTATTGTTAGTTGTTACTTTCCTTTTCAAATATGAATTTCGTTAGGAGCTTTATTTCCAAATGGTGACATGACTCGTTTCTTCTCCCACCCCCGGCCCTCCCCTATAGATGATACTTCCGTAAAAGTTCAGATTGCCAAGGATGTTTTCTCTCCGGGAACCGGTCTGGGATTTTGATCTTTAGGAAATCCTGGATGCATTTCTCCAGCTCTTCCTCAATTGAGAGCTTTTCCTTAACAGCTTTTTTTTTGCTGCTCATGTTCGACTCCCTGGAGCCCGAAGTCAGAGTCCGGAGCAGATCACTTTTCCGCCGCATCTCGGACTGCTGGACCAGCTGCACGGGGCCCTTCTTGATGGGACGGTCCAGAGTCTGGATGTTGGTCTGGCGTGTCACAGGCCCACAGATGACCGTCTCCTGGGGAGAGCTGGCCTCAGACTGGCTGTCGCAGCTGGACGTGGAGAGGTCGTTGCAAGACGTGCCGCTCTCCCCGTCTTTGTCACCTGTGGCGTTCTTGCAGCAGCAGTCGCAGTGGGAGGGTGACCACCTCGAAGGCTCACCTGCAAGCAAGCACAGCACCCAAGAGGTTAATGCCAGGCAGCTCAGCCCGGAGGAGCAGCACAGCACCTGAACACGCACGCACACACGCAGTGTCCACAACCATGTCTTTACAAGAAGTGGGGTGGCACACAGGATGGGCTGCAATATGAGTGCCTAAAAGTCAAGTGCACTGAAGGGAGGAAGTTCATAACCGCATGCTGTGCTTCAGTCCACAGGCATTGCAGTCAGCTACTTAGCTACACCATTCACCAACCTTGTCACCTTGGCAGTCCCCTTACATCCTCAAAGTTTCCGTTTCCTCCCCTGGGAGATGAGGATAATCACTTGCCTGCTCCCTAGAGTTGTAGGGAGGGTTTAGATAAATCAAGTGAAATTCTTAATGCAGTACGTAGCGCACAGTAAACTCTCAATAAATGCTACTTGATTTTACCGTGGCTGGTGTTAAACCCAGATCCAAAGCTCCACGTTATTGCAGTCCGATACAACAACGGCAGTCTACAAGAGTCAGGGAGGGCTTACTCTGTGCCAGCCCCCACATAAGCTCTGTGTACCCATCATCTCATGGGAGCCTCATGGTAATTCTATGAGTAGCTCCACTCCTAGATTCCATACAAGGAAACTAAGACCCTGCGAATTTAAGAAACTTGCCCTAGTTTGCACATTTCATAAGTGGCAGAGCTGGGATTTGAATCCAGATTTCCCAAATACCACAACCAAAGCAATTAACCATTTGTTTTTTTCAACATGTCTGACTGTAAAATTCCTGCTTTTCTTTAAAAACAATGTTCAAGGTTTAACTTTTCTCTGAAGTGTCTGTTTACCTCTCCTCAGAAATATTTATCATTTTCCCCTCTGAATTATGGTTTTGTTTTGTAAGTGTCTCTAATATTGCACAAATCACATTTTGTTCTCATTCTTTTTTACATTATTCATCTCAGCTACTCACCACAAACTCCCTGAAGTGGGCACAGTGAAAGTGCCCATTGTTGTAATTCCAGCAAGTAGCTCAGAGTTCGGTGTAGAAACTCAATAAAAGGCTCTATCCTCCTAGTAACTTTTAAATACCTGGATTCAGCCACACCTGAAGCTGGTACTGTCAGTGGACTTTTAAGTTACCTGATCCACTATATTATATTTAAGCCAGTGTGAGCTCCTCTCTCCCTGTTCCCCTCAGTTTTGATTCACAGCACTGCATTCAGCTATGTGGAGACAGACCCATTTTTCAGATACACAGTTGGTGGCTCCCTGAACTAGATCATCCACAATTATGGCACAAAGCAAGTTCCTAAACATAAGTCACTTCTCCCAGCCTTCTATCCTCTGAACATTCAGTCTTCTTAGGTCATGAACTTGATACTATTTACTCATCATACATTATATGCTAGGCTCTTTCATATAGTTCATTGCACTTAAGCCATAAAAAATAAAGGAAATGAATCCCCTTTATGATGCTAATATTGAGGACAAGGATAATGTAGTATCTTTATATGTTTAAAAGGAGACCCAGTTTTGATTTTTGCTATATCTTACTCTCATAAATAATGAAACACATTATAATAAGATCCTACTTTACTGCCACCTCTAATATGGTCAAAGTAGAGGAAACCTAGAACGGAAACTAATAGGAAAGTTATGTCCTGTCTTCTTGTAAAAGGCCTGTCATCTACATACCTAAATGATTTAAATATTTATGGAAACTTATATATTTTCCAGAGGGAGTAAAAAAAAGTCCTTTGTAAATTGCAACTCCAAAATTATCTCTAAAGTATACCCACTCTTTCAAACCACTTTTTAAAATGTGACTGAGTAATCATTGTATTTATATACCCATTAAATGAAATGCAACAATCCCATTAGCCAAAAGGAATCACCAGAGCAATAATGTCCTACTTATCCCAGGCTATTACCAATAAATATCTTCCACGCAACAGGGAAAATGCTCAACGTGTACCAGCTGCTGACTGAAAATATCAGCAATAGGAAATGTTTTGTCTGCCAGCCCAGATTCTGAGGGTATCATTTTTCTCCTTTCAAAGGCAGAATCTGCCTCTACCTCCCCAAACCCAGCCATCTCTAGACTAATAGGACTCGATGGAGAAATGGCTCTGACGTGTTGGGTCAAAACAAGGTAATCACAGCAACCCAGACCTGATCTAGTTTGATCCTTTATGAGAAAAGTTCAGAAACTGACCTAAGCCTTAAAAAAAAAAAAAAAAAAAGGAGAGGGAAGAGGAGACAGACACAAAGGAGAAGAAGAAACATGTGCTGAGATATGCCTGCCCATTATCTTAAAACAAGATGATTAACTTTTTTGGCCATAAACCCTGCTGAATCAGTAGAAATGCAAGTTTGTGTTTTTCTTCCCAAGAGTTACCTTCCCCACAGTAAAGTCATTTCATGCAGTGGACTTGGAGGGAAATGTAAGGTTTTTCTAAAAGGCAACTGCTGACTGATAACTGTTGTTAAATAACAACACAAACACCATCATAGGAGGGAGCCCTACATGTTCATGTGGAAAACTGCACACAGCCCTCCACCGCATGTCCGAGCCAAGAACCCAGAGCGGGTATAGCTATCTTCCCTGAACTGCTAGGATGATCATGGATTTAATTATGATCCTCCAGCTTCCAGGCAAATAGAAATATTACTTTCTACTTATTCTAGGAGCTATCACTATTAAAGGGAAATTGAACAACTTAATTTTAGTGGAGCTTGTTATACTACCACATGTTTCAATATTTTATGAGAACATTTGAATGTTTTAACATTTTCGGCATGACAATTCAAAAGAAGGCTTCTGAAGTCCATATATTAGTTTGAAATCAAGGAAAAGATGGTATGAATGCAGCTGGAGGTCCTGTGTGAAGAGTCATCATGAAATTTAAAAACAGTCAAATGTGAGAAGGTAACCACTCTGTTTCTTTTTGGGAAACACTATCTGTCTCATTACCCCCTTCCCAAGAACTTAACCAGAGCAGAGGTTTTAAACCGCAGCTGATACGTAATGTGTGTGGACAGTGGACCCGTCTGCCCTTGCAGCCCCACTGACATGTGCTCACCAGTCCTGGCAGATGTGGAAGGAGCTGTGAAGGGTCAATTCTGTAACTCAAGGTATTCTAGAATCCCCCCAATTATAGCAAATTATGATCTCATAAATACCTTGGTACTTCAAATTATAATATGTTTTTGCTCCCAATCGGCTGAGGTTTCAATACAGGCTGGAAGAGGGCACCTGGGTGGCTCAGTTGGTTAAGCGACTGCCTTCGGCTCAGGTCATGATCCTGGAGTCCTGGGATCGAGTCCCGCATTGGGCTCCCTACTCAGCAGGGAGTCTGCTTCTCCCTCTCCCGCTCCCCCCTCTTGTGCTCTCTCTCTCACTCTCTCAAATAAATAAATAAAATCTTTAAAAAAAAAAATACAGGCTGGAATAATTCTCTCCATTTGAAGAGAAGATAGGTTACAACTGATTAGCCAGATATAGGAAGAAAACCATTTCATCCCAAGAAAAGTCTGATTTATTGATATTAAAAAGGCAAAAAAATCTACTGTCTTTTGAGAGGTTTATTAACAGGCTAGTGGTCAAAAAGCACAATAGCTCTACTTTATTTTTAAATAAACCATTGCTTAATTTGTTGGATATTATATTATTTTTGGTGCCTGGCACATAACACAGGTTTGATAACTGCTGAATGAACCAATGAGCCAAACACATGTGTTGAATTGTATCAAGATCATAATGTAGCAGCACAGATTGTGGACTCCAGAATCTGGCCCCACAATTTGTCAGTTTGGATAAATTACTTCACCTCTCTGAGCCTTAATTTTCTCATCTAAAAAATAATGCTAATAATGGTATCTCCCTCACGGAGGTTTTAGAAAAATGAAATGAGACAATTAAGGTAAAGGTGTTTCATGGTTTGAAGCACCCAGTAAGTGTTCCATTCATTCATACCTATTTGCTCTGCTAAAAGCCCAGGCACTAACCTACATGAACAACACAAAGGAGGAGCTTGTTGGATAGGATTTGGTATGTTTCCCCCAATATGCTCTACAACCAATTGTCAGGTCTGGCTGGAACATCATGTGAGGAAGAACACTGATGCTGACACTGGACTCATCAAGAAAATGTATAATGACATTTAGTAACATCTGGATTTTCTGTGGGAGTGGAGAGTAACCACAAGCAAGTGCAGTGTCTGCCACATAGTATGTGATCAGGGGATAGTTTTGGAAAGAAGTTTCCTTTACTGTACAGTGCTTACAATTTCACAAATGGATGAGTCTTCTGAAATAAGAATTTGCTTGAAGACATGTAAAATAATTTAAACCCAGAGCCAGGAGTAATCTGTATTTTGGATTAAAGAGGGGAGGAGCAGGACCCTCAATTGCCCTAAGTCCTTAAAGCTCAAATCTTCCAACATTTTACAACTTTGAAAAACTGAGGCCCAATCAGGCAAGCTGTATGATTGTATGTGGCCCCTTTCACTATAGCCCCAACTGCAGAAGTCCTTACTGATAAAGAAGGAATAAAAGAGGAAAGACTACAGAATACTTCTCCCCTATGAAAAATTCAAACCGAGCTGAGTGAAACATGACTTAGCAAACTCACAAAGTGCTTATGCATTTTTAAAAGAGGCAGCTCTGCAATCTACCCACACTTCAAATTCTCCACCTGCTAATGGTTGTGAACACAATGCACATCATTTACAGCAACAGCTGGGAAAACTGCTTTCCCCTATCTTCTCTGTCAATGATGTAGGAGCCTGCCAGTCTGGGAGCTAGGTGGCCAGATCTAATTTATTGAGGCTGCTGAAAGACTTTCTTGGTATCCCAGTTGAAAAGTCAATAATGGCCAAATTGATGTTTTTATAATTCTGCTAATCTTGGAGAAGATATTTCATAGTAGAGATTGGGAATAGGCAGGCTGTGCAAGCTTCTGAGAAAATACATTTTCCAGCTTGATAATCATCTTTTCTTGCTTCCTTTTCCACTCATGGACATTTGGCCTTGGATGGGCCCAGCTGGGGCTCCTCATTAAGAGGAGGCAAATTTGGGTAAGAGCAGACAGTTAAATCATTCATGCATCAGTCAGGGCTAGTCACTACAGGCATTACACACCTGTAATCTTCATAGGGAGAATTTAATATAAGGAACTGGTAAAACAGGTACTGGAGGGGTGAAAGATGCAAAAAGAGAACACTGAAGTGACAACTATAGTGACTGTAGGAGGCAGATACCACATCTAGGGCTGGGGAGACAAATCGAACACGGGGTTATCAGAACCTGGAAGCTTGCAAGAGCCACCCTGTGGAGGTGGCATCCAGGCATCCGAGAAGGGCATGTTGCCTGCTGGTCCTGGTATCTCCGAAGGGCCTGACTCTGCATGGTACAGAACAAAGCAAGATCGGAAACTGGGACCAATGCTTCTGCTAATAAAATAAACAAATAAAAGCTGGGTTGATGCTGACGAGCGGCGAGCTGACAAGGAGTCCCTCTTCTGCTCCCATCCTACAGCCTTCCTCTCGCAACCCCTAAGACAACACAGAACCCAAGGGGAAGCTCGCTGGGCAAGTGCAAAGTGTGGCTAGCTGAATCCCAGCCCCAGCATCACAAGGCAGAATCAAGAGGTGGGTGTGAGGCTGAGAGACAACAGCTTAATAAGAGCATGCTGACACTGCCAGGGATGGGAAAGAAAAGAAAGACAGTTCTTGACCTGCTAGAACATGTGCTCAAACACAGGAGTCGGGAAGTGGAAACAACAGAAAGCTATCACTGAGTTCAGTTCCTGCCCTGTTGCCTTTTCTTTCTTTTTTTTTTTTTTTTTAAAGATTTTATTTATTTATTTGAGAGAGAGAGAATGAGAGACAGAGAGCACGAGAGGGAAGAGGGTCAGAGGGAGAAGCAGACCCCCTGCTGAGCAGAGAGCCCGATGCGGGACTCGATCCCAGGACTCCAGGATCATGACCTGAGCCGAAGGCAGTCGTTTAACCAACTGAGCCACCCAGGCGCCCTGCCCTGTTGCCTTTTCTTATACCTTGGTTTTGTATTTGCTCTCCCTCTGCCGCAAACACTTACGTTTCTGATTTTCACCTGTTTAGTTCTTTTTTATCCTCCAATGCTCAGCTTAGACATCACTTTCTCAGAGCAGCCTCACCTCTATCCCCCACCCCGACTGAAGCCAATCCCAACCTCCGGCCCACCTCTTCTGCACCACCACCGTGTGTAATTATGGAGGTGTTTCTACGTTTATCTGTTCAATGTCTGTTTCCCCACACCTGACTGTAAGGCCCGTGTTTGTTCCCTTCTGGCACACTCCAGGCCACATACAGACCAGGGTTTCAGGGCACATCATAGTAGATGCATGACAAATGAATGGAAGAGGAAATGGATGATGGTAGAGAAAATAAATTTTGGTTTAGGGTGTGTGAAAGAGACAGTAAACCTTCCACACACACACACAAAGGAATGAAAAATCTGACATGCAAAGGTAGTTAAAATGGAAAATATTTAGGCATACCACTAGGCGTGTGACAACAATGTTCTGACCAGCAGAGGTAACAGCAGGATCTCCAGGCATATCCAGAATTGAATCAATGTTAAGTATGCGCTTGTGTGTATACACACATATATAATTTTTTAATTGATCATCATTCAATTATTTATGGATACAGAAAAATCCTTAAAGGCATTACACAACTTCAGTAAAAATTAACTTTCCGAACCATTCGATCATGGTCTCTGTATTCATATTGTTTTCCAATTTGGTGATGCTCAGTCATATCCTCCTAGCTCAGGATTTTCACTTGTGGGTTTTCCCTATGATTAAAACAATGTGATGGTATGCATAAGGCAGGAAATCCTGAATATTCTGACTTCCTGGCCTGTTGCCTTGCTCCTCCAATGTTCCTGGATGACACACTTACCTCATTTTCCAGGTGACTTTTGCCCTTTTCTTCCTTTCTTCCTCCCTACTGTATTTCCCCCGCCTAGTCTCAGCATTTCTCCATTAAGATCCTACTTAGTTACTCCTGCCCCCAAAGTCCTCATTTCCCTGTTTCATAGGCAAGTCCCACGGCCCATCCTGATCCCTTTTCTTACCCGGGGCCTCCAGCCTGGCCCCTCCCTTTTACATTTTTCTTTACCGATTTTTCATAAGCTTGAACTAGGTGCCCAAACAACAACTCCCCCTATAACTCCTCTCAATCAACATCTAAGGGTCTTTTGTCTCTTAGAATGAAATGTATATGTCATTATTATAGGGGTTGTTTGTCCCCTTTTCCAGTAGAACACCTTTTTCTCCCTTTTGGGACTACCTCTTTCTAATTCCATGTAGTCCTGAAGGGACCATCATCCAAGCTGCCATGCCTAGCCACAAGGGGGGGGACATCTGACCCATATCTGAACTTCCCATGTCCCAACCATGGGACCCAAGTTGTGTGAATCAGAGTATTCACTGAAACTGTCCCACTGGAGCTTATGGGTAATATATATTCTATGATACGGGATGTTGCCAAGCTAGGCGGATGTGAGTTCACTGGCCATCTTCCCTACAGGTTGGCAAGAGGACATTCATGCACAAAGAAGCCAAGCAAGACAGGCAAAACAGCATAGTCAAGAGATAGAACCCTACTTGCTGTGTCTGTGTTGTCTCAAGTTGGCCCCATTCCTAGGCTTATAATTTCATAAGCCAGAAATTCTCTTTGCTTAATCTAGTGTGAGTTAGTTTTGTCTTAAATATGGTAAGAGTCTTGAACACACATCACATTCATATAAACACTGAATGTCTGTCTAATTTACCTTTGTCATCCTTGAGCACTTGTGTAACTCTAGCACTAATGTTGACCAGTTCTTAGGGGCAAGTACTCTTCCATGGCTAAACTATTTTATAAGTAACTAGTTTCTTTTAGGGAATGGTGCCCCTTCTCTATACTAGTTCCAACAAAGTTGACAAACACTCTCAGGAGACATACTCAGGCTCTCCCACCACCTGTTGTACACAGTCATTCTGGGAGTAGATAACAGCTGTACTTCCAAAACCAGAAACTTAGCATAATAATAACAGATGTAATTTATTGAGGGCCCCCTTTGTGCTGATTATTGTGCTCAGCACTATATATAATCTTCACAATATTATATCAGGTGGATGTTTTTCTTTCCTTTTTATGGAAGAGGAGATTGTAGGTCAAAGTGGTTAATTACCCAATCCAGTTACAGAGTGGACAAGTGACAAACTGAGAATTCCAATTCAGATCTTTTAATACAAAGCCTCTGCTCTTTTGGGGGGACAATATTCAATACCATGAGAGTTTTCTACCAGAGATATTAAAAGTTCTAATAGGCCCAAAGGGTGAAAGTGTTGATTTAAAGACATGAAAGTGATTCCAGCACTTCAGTCACTTTTAGAAGTAATCAGCTAACTGAACAACTTGAAAATCCGTTGGACTGTTACCATTATACTTATATAAGAAATCTTAGTTCTGTTGCCCAAGCCGACTGGAAAGAACTGAAAGCGGTGAAACAAAGGAGGAAGTATCACGGGTACTCTTCCTGATGTGTGGACACGCCACCTCCCTCCACCACACATCAGTGCTACCACAGCTGCCCTGGTACCAGTCAGCAGTATTTGAAGTATGCACTCAATTCGTACAGGAAAAAAGCCCTTTGTCAGTTAATTAAGATACAACAGTTACTAATACTGCTTAATGAATTTTAAACAACCAACCAATATGCAATATCTCCTCAAAAGGGGAAAAATCAAAACACAACAACCTATGGTTTATTGGCAAATGCAAACCTAAACTTCTGCTGATCCTCCTGGTAGAATAAAAAAAAAAAAAAAAAAAGGCCAAATTAACCCAGAGAAGTTGTTTACAGGCTAGAAAACTCTGTGAATTTATGAGAATCACAGATAACATGAAAGTGTCTTAAAAACATTTATAAGTCATAAACTACTTTAAAGGGAGTTAGGTTGACCAGAAAACTTTGGACGATGAGAAGCACAGCCAGCCATGAGAAGGACCACCTGGATGATGGTGCAGAGCTCACTGAGGGCAGGCCCATGCAGAACCTCAGGGCATGAGACCCAGAAAGGACCTCAGAGGCCTCTAAGCACCCTTTTTTTTATAATGAGGAGAACGAAAGGAGCCTAATAGTAAATGTCAGAGCCTAACTCCAAGCCTGAAGCCCTATCTGGGACCTTGCCAGAGACACAGCAAGGACAGTGTGGAGCTCTATGGGCAAAAATCACCCCCAACTGGAGAGGTTTCATAGCTGGACACTCTTTCATCTGGGGCAGGGAAACTCACAGGAAGAGTCCATTGTTGAGTATAGTTAAGATAAGCACAAGACAGAAGAGTCTGGAGAAGGCAGATTCCTGCCATATGATCACATGCCTAACGGTGAGAGACAGAGAGAGAAATGGTAAAGAGAGAGAGAAATGGTGAGAGAGATAGAGAGACAGAGAGACAGAGACAAAGAAGGAGGGAGCAGGAGTGGTACCTCTACCTGATGATAACGCTGACCTATGTTTGTACCTAACTCTAAGCCACACTCAGGGCCTGACGCTTGGCCTGCACCATCTCACTGAATCATCACAACCAGTGAAGAGAGGTAAAGAATTACCCCACCTAATTCCTACCTCCTGAATAGGAGGCTCAGGAGCACCACACTTCCCTAGCTTTCAGGAAGACTCACATTCCATCTGAGAGATTTACTCAGAGTCAACATCTCAGAGGCCTTATTTTAAAGTGCATGTACCCACAGCAGTAAGAACAAGTCTGACACCTCAGTGTGAATTAGTTTATCACAGTGCTTGGACTTGACAGAGGTAGCCTAGAAATTCACAAATGGCATTAATGAAAAATGAGAATGTACCACATGTCATGTGCAATACTAAGTGCTTTACAAACATGTTATTCTAACAACACTCTAAGGCAGGGCTTCCCATTATTGACATTTGGGCTGAATAACTCTTTTGCCCTGGGGGCTGTCCTGTGCACTGTAGGATGTGTATCCGCAGGCCATCCCTGGCCTCTATCACTAACCTCTACTCCCTTCCTCAGTCAAGACAACTAAAAACCTCTCTGGGTATTGCCAAATGTCCTCTGGGCAGGGCAGCAAAATCACCTCCAGTTGAGAACCTCCATTCTAAGGTAAACAGTATTCCTACGTTATGATAAGGAAATTGAATTTCACAAAATTTGACTAATTTGCCCATGAATCACAAAGCTAGTAAAAGGTGAAAGTAGGATTTGATTTTTGGGAGATCTGGACTCCAAGACTTGTTCCATTGCTATACTCGGAAGCTCCTGTGAAACACTGCCTCTCTGCAAGGAGCTTATTGGGCAAAAACAGCCCTTCCATTCACAGTAAGTTCCAAAAGAAGCCAAGTGAAAGGAAAATGAAGAAAATGGAGTTGACTTTTCACCTTTCATAAAATGGAAAAAAACACTTCATCTTCATCAGGCTATCTTCAGATAACAGAATAAGAAGATTTAAACAATTTAGCAGCTCTGTCTGAACATGTTATCTCTGTTAATTGGTCACTGGCTCATGACTATACTGTTCTTTTCATTAGGATTTCAAAATGGGACAAGGGCAGCTCTACCCAAAGACTTTAACCACATGGCCGCAGCCTCTATTAATAATCATGTAATGATAAGAAACGAAGTTAAATTGAGTGTTTACTGCATTCCAAGTGTTGTTCTGTGCCTTCCTTGCAGAATCTCATTTGAGATTTAAAACACCCCTATGGAGTAGGCTCTATTGTTACTCACATTTTAAGCTAACTGAGGGACATAGCTGGTAAACAACTAACCTCAAGTCTTTAAGAGACAAGTAGAGATGCAGGCTTGGAATTTCCATAACAAGTCAGGCAATAATTAAAACCCTGTGGTTCAGAACTTGGGCTTTAAAATCAAAGACACCGGAATGGGGCACAACTCTGCTGGTGACGTGCAGTTTCCTCATCTAAAAATGTTAGAAACAACAATACTTCCCTGGTAGGAGGATAAGAATTAAATGCTATTTGTCCACAGCATGTCTACAGTGCCTAGCATATATTCAATGCCCATCGAATAATGTTTTTTTTAAAGATAACTGATTACTTTGATACCCAAATTGGCAATGTTGATAGTCGTTACAGTTGTGAAATATTTAAAAGGTAATTTCGACAATGGTAACTTGACAGGTAATTTCTTATTTCTTCTGCTTTTCTTCGTCTTCCTATTACTTAACCCAGATCTCTACTTTCTAGTGTCATTATGGATTGTTTACCAAAGCATTGATCCCATTTGCAGAGATTGATAATATTTAGGAAAACATCACTGAAGAACAAATACATTAGTAGATAAGTTTTCCTCCCCAAAGGTCTGGGGCAAGAATTGCCATATGTGACCTGCAGTGACTCTAAGGGCAGTAAGAATTCCTGAAAGAGGGTAAAACAGTGAAGAGAGTTCACTGTCACACCTTTATATTTGATTTTCCTGGTTTTTTAAAAGATTTTATTTATTTATTAGAGAGAGAGTGTGAAAGAGAGAAAGAGAGCACGTGAGCAGGGGGAGGGGCAGAGGGAGATGGAGAAAGAATATCAAACAGACTCCCTGCTGAATGTGGAACCCAACCTGGGACTCAGGACCCTGAGATCATGACCTGAGCCAAAATTAAGAGCCCAGCTCAACTGACTGAGCCACCCAGGTGCCCCTTCCTGTTTTTCTTAAGTCATAGTAACTACATACAAATGTACAATCTCATAAAATTGCCCAACTCACTCTTCTCTGATGGGGAGAAATATCCTTCAGTCACAGAGCCCACCAAAAAAAAAAAAAAAAATCATGGAGCCCACATTACCTCCATGGTTAATTCACTTAAACAGTCTTTGAAGTGGTTTGACAGGTATATCCAATATAAATGAAAGCAAAGGAGTGCTACCGACATAAACTGGCACTAACGACTTTCAGACAGCAAGGGATGGACAACAATTCTCTCTCTGATAATCATAGGGAAGTTAGACTGAAAGAGATCTGAATTCTACATTTATTGGTCTCTGGTTATTAAACATATTCCCTTCTCTTAATTGATGATTAGATCACTAATGACATTCTTAATTATTTACATTTGGAAAATGGCTGGGAAAGAACTTTTTATTTTATTTATTTTTTATTTATTTATTTATTTATTTTTAAGATTTTATTTATTTGACAGAGAGAGACAGTGAGAGAGGGAACACAAGCAGGGGGAGTGGGAGACGGAGAAGCAGGCTTCCCGCCGAGCAGGGAGCCCGATGCGGGGCTCGATCCCAGGACCCTGGGACGATGACCTGAGTGGAAGGCAGACGCTTAACGACTGAGCCACCCAGGCACCACTGGGAAAGAACTTTTTAAAAAGAAATCCCAAAGAGGGGTGCTTAGGTGGCACAGTTAGTTAAGCCTCTGACTCTTGGCTTTGGCTCAGGTCGTGAGCTCAGGGTCCTGAGATTGAGCCCCACATGGGGCTCTGCACTCAGCGCCAAGTCTGCTTAAGTTTCCCTATCTCTCTGCCTCCTCGAATAAATGAGAGAGAGAGAAAGAGCATGAGAGAGTGAGGATGAGCAAGGGGGAGGGGCAACAGGAGAGGGAGAAAGACTCCTGGATGAGCAGGAAGCCCAAAGGGGGACTCGATCCCAGGACCTCAAGATCATGACCTGAGCCAAAGGCAGATGCTTAACTGACTGAGCCACCCAGGTGCCCAAATAAATAAATCTTAAAAAAAAAAAAAAGAGAGAGAGAGAGAGAACCAAAAGAGTGGTATAAGAGTCCAATTTCATTTTTATGCATGTGGTTATCCAGTTTTCTTAGTACCATTTATTGAAGAAACTACTTTCCTCATGGAGTATTCTTGGCTCCCTTGTCAAATGTTAGTTGACCATATATATGTGAGGATTTATTTCTGGGCTCTTGATTCTGTTCTATTGAACTAGGAGTCTATTTTTATGCCAATACCATACTGTTTTGATTTCTATTGCTTTGTAAACATAGTTTGAGGTCAGAAAGCTTGTTCTTCTTTCTCAAGATTGCTTTGTCTATTCAGGATCTTTTGTGGCTTTATATAAACTTTAGGATTTTTCTTTTTTTAATTTTAATTAATTTATGTTTTTAAGGAAACACTACACCCAACATGGGGGTTGAACTTAAAACCCCAAGATCAAAAGTTGCATGTTCCACCAACTGAGCCAGGCTGGCACCCTGGATTTTTCTATTTTTGTGCAAAATGCCATTGGAATTTTGATAGGGATTGCCTTAACTCAGACTGGATTAAAGACTTAAAGATAAACCCTGAAACTATAAAACTCTGAGAAGAAAACATAGGGGAAAATCTCTTTGACAATTGGTCTTGGTAATGATTTTTTGAATATGACACCAAAAGCACAAACAGCAAAAGCAAAAATCAGTAAGTGGGACTACATCAAACTAAGAAGCTTCTGTACAGCAAAAGAAACATTCAGCAAAATGAAAAGGCAACCTATGGAATGGGAGAAAGTATTTGCAAACTAAGTATCTGATAAACGGTTAATATCCAAAATATATAAAGAACTCCTATAACTCAATAACAAAAAAAAAATCTGATTAAAAAATGGGCAGAGGAAGTGAACAGACATTTTTCCAAAGAAGATACACAAAAGGCCAACAGGTACATGGAAAGATGTCAGGATGAGGAAAAGGTTGGGAGTTGGGGGGAGGATAAAGGTAATGAGTTAAATCTGGGAATTCTTATGGGCCTCTAGAAGATCCAAATTGATAAAGACTGATCTCTCTCCTCACAAACACTATTTCAAATTCCATTTTTCCCAAGCTTCTCTAATTCCATAAAGATGTCTTTGTTTCAACACTTCTATGTGACATGCTTTTATCCATATAGTTGTACAAAGTAGCATGGTGTAAAACAGAAAAGTGACCTCAGCAATATGAATATAAGATATTTTACATTTTTTATAAGACATTCAATTTTACTCTTGTGTTATTCTTGTCTTTCATTAAACTATAAGTTCCTGGAAAGTAAGTTCCCATTTGAAAGAGAATTTCTGGCTGAAAATTATGCTCATTCCACTTTGACAAAGATTTGAGAAGGGTCATGACTTAGCAGGAGATAAGAAATTATGAAACCTACTATTTGTTCAATACTTAATAAATTATAGAACCATTTTCATTCAGTATACCTCATTTGATCCTTACACTTATTCAGTCAGCACTCAACTAATATTTGATGGCTCTCTACTAGACACTGTCTAGGCAATGGGCTCAGACCTAGCCACAGGACTTTACATTCTGATAAGAAAGATAAACACTAATCAAGTAAAAGAAATAAAATTTCAGATAGCGTTGAGGGCTGCAACAAAACTAAGACAGGATAATATGATGTAGAGAGTTGGGGTGAGAGGGTTGTAATCAATAGATGGAGTGGTCAATTGGCGTCTCCAGAAAAGGTAACATTTAAGCAGAGACCCAATGTCCGAAAGAAGCCAGCCTGTGGAGATCATGTAGAAGTCATCTGGCAAGAGGAACTTCAAATGCAAAGGTCCTGAGGTAGGAATAAGATGCAGAGAACAGGAAGAAAGTCTGCATGGCTTGAATGTGGTGAGAGGGGAGGAAGTGTAGAAAATGAGGTTAGAGAGACAGACAGGGGCCAAATCTAGTAGGACTGCAAAGGCTATAATCAAGAGTTAGGGTTTTACAATGAATCATGGAACACTACATCAAAAACTGGTGATTAACATAACAATAAAAAAATTTTAAAAAAGAGGGTTTTATATCAGGGCTTTTGTTTTGTTTTTAAAGATTTTATTTATTTATTTGAGAGAGAGAGAGTGAGCGAGAGAGAGAACCCATGAGCAGGGGCAGAGGGAGAGAGAGAGAAGCAGGCTTCCCACTGAGCAGAAAGCCCAACTCGGGGCTCGATCCCAGGACCCAGGATCATGACCTGAGTCAAAGGCAGAAGCTTAACCAAATGAGCTACCCAGGTGCCCCAAGACGGATGGTTTTAACAGAGGAATTACATGACTTTAATTTGTCTTACTCTTGCTGCTCTCTAGAGGATAGATTATTGGTGAGCAAGAACGGAGGTAGGGAAACCAGTTAGGAGGCTATCTCACCAGGCAAAAGATAATGGTGACTTCTAGGAGTAGAGGTGGAGAGCAGGTACTCTATGAAATACATTTCCTTATTCCCACTTTACAGATGAGGAAAGCAAGGCTCAGCAAAGCAAAGGATTTGTCTGAGCTGGGTATAAGAGCAGAGAATTTTTCTGTTTATAAATTCAGTTCTTCCCCATTATGCCATGGTTGTGTCAATGGTGAAGACATCCCAATACACAGATTATTGAAATCTTCCACAAGCAATCTGTTTTTGACAGAAGATGTTCTCACTGTCTCTAGCCCTATCCTGTACATCAGAAGACTTCCTTGGTTAGTCCTTCAGCTGATCTGCACCTGCTGGGGTTATTTGATTGACTTCACAAACTGGGAGCCTGGAGTTTAATTCTACAATCAGGAATCATTATATTGTTTGTAAACAATGACAGACTATGATAAATATGCATTCTGGTTAATTACTTCCTTCCCATGTGCCGTCTTCACTTTCTCATTTCCATCATCCTATCACATCTGAGTACCTGATTGTGCGTTCCCTACCACAGGCAGAGAGAGAATAGCTGCAAACACATTGAAATGCAAGAAGACAGCCCCGTATCCTTTGGGTTGTCAGAAACAGGAGCCAAACCTGAAGTTCAGACAACAATGAAAATTAACAGATTCCAACATGTTCAGCTTTATATTATTCCTTTGGTTTGTGCATTTTTATTCAAGAAACAGGGTTCCTAATAGATTTCCATTACATCCCAGCCCATGAAGCTGGATTAGTAAGGAAACAGTAAACCAAATCGCATTAGGGTCGAAGACATTTGGTGTCTTTCTTTTTTCTTTTCTTTTTAACAGCAGGACCAAGTAGTAGTTAGTAAACATTCTAGGACAGGGTTCCTTTATCTACAGAATAACAGCTTCTGCAGCAGAATTCTTGGAACAGAGGAAGAAGTCTCCATATGGCTTATTAAATACCAGCAATTCACATATGGTACAGTATCGGTGCTGTATAAATCAAGCGGCAGTTTCACATGGCGGTGAAGAGCTTGGGCTGTGACGTCAGACAAATCCCAGTACGAATCACACTTCTGCTTACCACTTGTGTGACTTGTGCAAGTGCCAAACCTCAGTTTGCTCACCTGTAAAACGGGAGCCATAGCAGTACCTGCCTCACGGGGTTGAGAAGTAAACGCAAAGGGCTTTGCTTAGTGTTCGGCCCCTGAACTAAACGTATTTGTCATTGTTGTTACCAGTCATTATTATTACAGATAATATATTAGTAATATATATTATTACTAACTATAAGTAATTAATAACTACCAGTCTATTATTACTAATTATTACATATCATTCCTTAACTTGTTTCTCTCATGTGAAGAGAATGAATTTTATGTACAATATGGGTTTTCTTTATCCATCATTGGGGCTGACCCTTGACCCAGTCCTACTCTACTGAACAGCCCCACGGTCAGAAGATGGCTGGCCCCATTTCAGGATATAGTGAAGGCCTTGAGTAAAGGTGCCTCTGTTACACGGCCAGGTGGCATGCTACACTAGTTACCGTATGAGACTCGTGCCCCAGCCTCTGATCTGGTACCAATGAGTTATATAACCTTGGCCAAATTCCTAAAATCCCTATATTTTTCTCACTCCTAATTTTGACAGTATTATTGCCCCACTTACACCTTGCTAGGTTCTATCAAATGAGAATATTCATGAATATATTTTACAAAATTATAATATCACAGCATATAAATTTGAGGTAGAATTTGCAACTTCGGTATTACCATCATTCTCATTGTCAGTCTTCAGGTTGGTCTCACTGGCATTGGATTATTCTCCTTAGAAGGACAGAGGAAATTCTTGACCTGGTATTTGAGTCTCTCCCTAGTCTCCTTCCACTGCCCATATTTACTCCTTAGTGTTTGTACATTAGCTTTCTTGCCCCATTGATGACTCAGATTGTCCCGCTGCCTGGATAATTCATTTGTGAACAGTCAGCTTAGTTGTACCTCTCAGAAAGTCTCCTGATTTCTATCATACCAACCCCAGTGGCCCTAGAAGTCAAGTTACTGACCTCTATTCTGTCCCCCCACCTTTCACCAGGGCACATCTCTCTTGCACTTACAACACTGTGTTGTACTCTGTGAGTGGATCCTACATCAAACTCAAGGGCCCTCACCAGCAGGGGCCATGCTCATTCATCTTCTATGTCCATAGAAGAGCAAAATATTTGGCATATAAGGGCCACCCCACCCTGGTCACTTGAGTGAGCAAATATTTATTTATTTATTTATTTATTTTATTCTTATGTTAATCCCCATACATTACATCATTAGTTTTAGATGAAGTGTTCCATGATTCATTGTTTGTGCATAACACCCAGTGCTCCATGCAGAATGTGCCCTCCTCAATACCCACCACCAGGCTAACCCATCCTCCCACCCCCCTCCCCTCTAGAACCCTGTTTGTTTTTCAGAGTCCATCGTCTCTCATGGTTCGTCTACCCCTCCGATTTCCCCCGCTTCATTCTTCCCCTCCCGCTACCTTCTTCTTCTTTTTTTTTTTTCTTAACATATATTGCATTATTTGTTTCAGAGGTACAGATCTGAGATTCAACAGTCTTGCACAATTCACAGCGCTTACCAGAGCACATACCCTCCCCAGTATCTATCACCCAGTCACCCCATCCCTCCCACCCCACCCCCCACTCCAGCAACCCTCAGTTTGTTTCCTGCAATTAAGAATTCCTCATATCAGTGAGATCATATGATACATGTCTTTCTGTTTGACTTATTTCTTGAGTGAGCAAATAAATGAAACACCTTCTCATTAATGAGACTATGTGACCACAGATTAATTACATTTTATTATATTTAAATACATATAGTCCAGCAATCATCACCTTTTCATTACAATTTTGTACTTCATGTGAGCATAGCCTCACTTGTTTTGTCAACTACATCACTGGAAGCTTAAACTTCTTTTCATCTACAGTTATGTGCATTTTATTCAGAAAATTTCTGTACTCTCCTTCTCTCAGATCTTTAGAGACCACTTATGAATAAAAACAGTTTGTATAGCATAAGGTGTAAGAGAATGTTGAGGGAAAGACAATTTTAAAGAGTCAATCTTTTCAAATATTCATCTTTACAGTCGCTGCAAGAGGTTGATTTTCTTGTTTGTTTTTACATCCGCCAAGAAAAAAGAGATGTGGTGTACTCTCAAAGACAGTGTTGCCAACATGAATTCAAAAGCCTAGATCTACCCAACTAAAAATGTATCACTCAAAAATACATTCCCCAGTTAAACAAAATCATTGAATCATGCATTAAGGAAAGTGAATAGTAAGCCTGAGACCATGGCAATTTACCTTCCTCAACTGAATGAAAAATAGGCAGAAGAAGTTTGATACTCAAATTGCACTGTAATATGCCCCTAATGAGTCTAGTCTGTGTGTGTACTACCTTCATGTCATTGCTCAGCTCAGTCTGTGTGTGTGTGCACGTGCGTGTGTAGGGGGAGGGAATGGCTGGAGAGGAACAAAGTGACAGAGCAAGTAGGAGAGGAAAAAAAGTACATATTGAGTTGAGAGGCAGGTTGTGTTTTCACTTATAGTTAATTTTAGTTAAAAGCATGTAGATCTTTTCTTTTAAGCTAAAATGTTAGTATTAAAGGTAAAAAAGCAGTACATTATTCTCATGCTACCCCTCTTGTTCAAAATCCCAGCAAAACTATACTTTTTTTTTGTTTGTCTGTGGGAAGGGAAATATATAAATAATTTAAAATAATGAAAATATATATACAGAATTTAAAATAGTGAATGTATATGAAGAATTATATGTGCTTTTAAAATTTTTTTATCACTACAAGCCCTGTTTATTTAGTTGAGTTTCAAAATTGCAACATTTGCTCTGTCCTGAAGGCACAAGAACCACCATCAGCAGCATTAATTAAAATATTAATAAACGTAGATAATATTAGAAGCTATCTATAGTTATGACTAAAGAATGAGTAGAAAGCAGCCTAAAAATGGTTTCTTCAATCTGCTTATATCAGATTGAAAGCACAGGTCTTTTTTCATGTCTTAAAAAGGTATATGTGCCTTTTTAATTATACCTAGAGAAAACAGTTCAAGTTTTGTTTTTGTTCAATAGGAACAATCATGTTCCTATTACTTGAAGATGACATGTGTACTATATATGTACTGCTATGGGTAGAAGATCATGCAAGTTTGGTACAATTTGAAAATGGCATACTATGAGACATGGCCATGGCTTGCAGTTTATCTTCGAATCAAGTTGACATTTTTAACACATGTAAACACTTTAACACGGGGCATAGGTTTTCCTTCTGTGATGCTGTTGAAGGAGAATCAAGCATGGACCCAGGGCACCAACACAACTGTACATGATAACTGCACCTATATTCAGGCATTCTCAGACTGATTCACTTCCAATTTATGGAAGTCCCTTTCTTAAAAATTATAGGCTGTGAAAGCCTCCACTTCAGTGTTTAACTGCTCTCTTTGAACATTGCTAGTCCTGCCTAGAAATATTCTTTCTCCTTCCTTCTGCTTGCTACTAATCTTTTAGACTGCTACAATCCCTTGCTCTCCCACTAAAACATCAGGGTCAACCATCGTCCCAATTCAACTCTCTCCATCACACTACTGGTTCAGTTAATCCTGCCTTCATGTCATTGCTCAGCCAGAGGGATCACAGCAGCTAGGGCTTGCCCCCAGGCCCCACACCAAACTCATTTATTCTCTGACTCTTCCCTTCTCTTGGTCTCCAAATTATCTGCCATTGTGATCTCTACCACAGCAAGAGAATACTCTAATATCTAGTAAAATTAGATACTACTGCAGAAATTGAATGTGCCTCCCTCTTGTCAAATGGTGCTGGAGAACCATTCTGAGTAACCCATTAAGTAGGGAAATGTATTCTAGCAAAACAAGGAGGAGGAGTTTCACTTTTGAGGGGAGTAAGTCATATTGAAGCAAAAGAAAGTTCGATGAGACTCTCCACTTGCCTCTCTCCCATCTGCTCCACACTCAGAGGTGTGCACACTCCTTAATGGTTCCACGCTGAAGGAAAGGAGGAAGGATCTGCTACAACTCACAGGGAAACCTGGGAGAAGGACCACCCCAGATAGGAGGTAGCCCATGACCTCTTGGGTCCTTCCAGAACACTAAAACTTATACCAATCATCCCAAAGCTTAAGACCCCTGATATGCTTTAGAATGTGAGCTCCATGAGACCAAGGGATTTAAATCTCAACTATTACTATATCCTCAGTGCCTAAAAGGATATCTGCACAAGGTAGACACTAACCCAAAAATACCGACTGAGTAAATTAATGTACTGCACTAGTTTTGGCCATTATATATCTTCATCACCCTATTCCTACTCTAGGAAACATCAGGTTGAGTAGCCTTTTACAGCTCTAAAGATTCTTAAAGGAGTCACCAGATATTTCATGATACTTTCCTTTCTTTGGGGGAAAATGGCAATAAAATAGTAACTTTTACCTAGTGTCCTTAGTAAGGATAAACAAAGATCTGTGTGCCCCTTTCTCAAAATGGTGTATCCCACATTACTGCAACAGAAGAAATATCCAACACTTTTAAAGTTTGCTTGAGAAATATGCTCAGAAGTTCACCTGCTTGCCATGTAATGGTGCTCCTGAAGATGATGGAGAGTGGTACTAGGCACTAAATGTGCCTCAAATGAGGTAATGGAGCTCCAAGTGGATGTTATTATTACTGGTCACATTTACCCAGAGCAACCAGGAAGAAGGATGAGAATAGGTCACCACCAGCTTAGATGCAGATGCCTTGTTGTGAACAAAATCCCTAAGGGGATATGGTCCACATTCCACATTATCTCAGATATGTGAAAAGAAAAAAAGAGGAAATCAGAAGCAGATGGTTGAAATTGCTGTGATAACTTCAGAATGAGGTAACTTCCAAATGTGGTATTATAGTGTTGGGATCTATAATAAAAGGGTAGCACAATCATCCCCTGGATGGACTCTACATTTTTTTTTAAGATTTATTTATTTATTTATTTGAGAGAGAATGAGATAGAGTATGAGAAGGGGGAGGGTCAGAGGTAGAAGCAGACTCTCCGCTGAGCAGGGAGCCGGATGCGGAACTCGATCCCGGGACTCCGGGATCATGACCCGAGCCGAAGGCAGTCGCTTAACCAACTGAGCCACCCAGGTGCCCCGGACTCTACATTTTTGAATGTAGGTCTGTTGTTCTTTGTCTGTTTACTCATCACTATGAGCATCTCTCCATCAAGACTATGAAGCCCAGGTGTAATGCTTTCTTAAAAGGAATCAAAATGTGGTCTAACCCAGAAAAAAGACATATCCCCGACTCATGCAAACAAACCCCTGGTGAAGGGGAAAAGGCAACCCATGCACTTAGGGTGGTATAGAGAGAAAGACAGAAAGAGCCTCCTTCTCAAAATTGAGTTATCAATGAGGGATCTTTACATATGGAAGCCCACGACTTCCCACAGAAACTGTAATGATTTTTAAAAAGCTTTTGATACCAATTAAGACCCCAGCCACAAACTTTAACATTGCTTCTATGAGAAAATATTTTCCAGATTTGATATTTATATAATTGTTGATACTTGGCCCATTCACAATAGGCCTTAAAAACTCCTTAATCTTTTTAAAAAGTTGGCTGAAAGAAGAACCAACATTTCCTGGATATTATCGGAGCAGATGATAGAGTAGTATTAATAATAACGAGTTTCCTATAAACCACAAAGTTGATTTACTCTGTGTCCATGTTACAAAAAAATAAATAAATAAAAACTTGATATGGGTATTTCTGGTTCTATGAATGCTTTAATTTTATGAAAGATATGGGTAATTTTCTTTAAATTCAATTTTATTTTTTAAAGATTTATTTATTTGAGAGAGAGAGACAGTGCGTGGCAGGGAGGAGCAGAGGGAGAGGGAGAAAGAGTCTCAAGCAGACTTTGCACTAAGCACAGAGCCCAATGCAGGGCTTGATATCACAATCCAGAGATCATGACTGAAATCAAGAGTTGGACACTTAACTGACTATGCCACCAAGTGCCCCTTTAACTTCAGGTTTTTTTTTTTTTTAAGATATTTTTTAACTGAAATATAAAAGCTGAAAATTGTTTGCATGGGGAACTTCCTGAATCCTAAGTTATATAGCAAAATAATGCGTAGCATAAAGATTTAAGATAAGTACAGAGTTGACATATATGTGTATGTGGCTTGGGGTCTATTGATTCACTTTTGATTTCTCCAGCATGGCCAGAACACTAGTTGGAACAATGATGTGTCAATTTTGTCACTGAAAGAAATCTGAGAGGTCAATCCTCCTTGATCCCAATACATGTCTCATCCCCATCTGCTAAATTTACTGAGTTTGGTTGGGCTCAATATTACACTGATAGCTTTTCCAGGAGGTTCCTCTGGAGTCAAAGGTGGCCACCTCTGAGACCTTAGAGAAATTAATTCTTGTAAAGGGTTGGTATAGTTTAATATCTCAGTCCCAGATTGAGGGCAGGTGAAAACCAGCAGAGTAGATAGTACTACAGGATATGATATTAGAATTTTGATGGCAGTATCCCTCCTCTTCTGCCAAAAATACTTCTTTGACTGGCTAGTCAAGAATTCTACCATGATAAAAGTAATAACCCAAACAGCAATTACTCAATGCTCAAGAATTTTATTAGTGGATTTTATATAGCTATCATCCCATTTTTTTACTCTTCATCCTGTGAAATAAATGATACTTCCTTCCATTTGCCAAATTAATAAATTGTGATTCATATTAACTAAGGACCTTTTCCAGGGTTCCACAATTAGTGTGGACTCAGACTGGGGCTTCCAACACTAAACCCTATCATCAGTTCTCTTAAGGCATTTTGTTTTCAAAAACTTCCTGTGAAAATCTACACAGACCATAAAGACATCATGAAGTGGTCAGGAGAGACTGACAACTCAGGGTGAAACAGTTTCTTTTCAACATCAAGGTGAGAGGAAAACTAGAATGGGAAATATTTCACATCCTTTTTGATGGTGAGGGGAAAGGTGAGCAGACTAGGAAGTTAAACATGCTGGTTGTTTATGCTGGTGCTGAACTCAACCTTTATGCTGTTTCTATCATCACAATGAGGAAAGGTGTTTCATTGTGGTCCAATTTTGGCAGCTGATTTGGCAAATGACCAAGGTTAACTAGTGATTTTCAAATGCTCAAAGTGGATATCCTAAAGTAAACCCCATATTTTACAAACTGGATACTGTACATTCCTATAGCAATGCTCCCTCTCCCCACCTCCCCTTTCTGCCCCTTTCCTCCCCTCCCCTCCCCTTCCTTCCTCTCTCTCTCTCTTTCCCTCTCTCCACCCTCACACCTCTCTCTCTGTCTCTCTCTGTTTCTCTCTTATATTATACTAACAAATAATTAGGCACATCTTCCATGTGACTCATTCCCTTCCTCCCTTTCTCTGCGTAGAACAAAGTTTCTTTTGTGTCACTGTATAAACTGACATCTTTAAGTCTGTACTGTATTTAGATTTCATTTTCTTCCTTGATTCACCTATCCTGTTTCTTGAGATGGGTTAAATTTTACATAGTATGTTCAAGCTCATTATCTGAGAATTGCCACATGTTAAATCTCAGGATTATGCTAGGTCCAATGCTCCTCAATACCAAAGTACTTCTTGCAGGGTAAAAGAAACAATGTTTCTAAATATGGAAGGGGTGCATCTTTCTAATGGCTCTGGCCAATGGGAAAATATTCAGAACCAGCTAAAGGATTAGTTAAGAAAATAGGAGAGAAGTGTCCATTTGTAGCACCAAAGAGAACAGACCAAGAGAAATTAACATGCTGTGATTAATACAGTTTCACTCCTAAATCTAACATCTTTCCCTCTCTCCCTCTCTCCTGAATATTCACACTGCCAAGGGAGATGTTTGAGGCCCTTCTCATAGTTAATGAGTAAGGATGCTCAAGAGAAGTTTCTCAGAATACCTGCTTCAGAGCCAGGGCGTTGAAGTGATGAAACCCCAGTTCAAAATTGCCTCGGGAAATGCAATGCATTCATGTTCCAAGTACAAAGCCCCTCAAACTCACTTTGAAAATTTGCTTAGAGTCTAAATAAATCAAACTGAAAGACTTAATTATGAAATCCCAGAGCTAGTCATGAGGATAATAAAGTGCCTGGGTTTCTGTTTCAATAGATGTGTTAATATTTTAGCAGCCCCTAACTGCCTGTGTTCTATTTCACAATTCATGATTAAAGTTTGATTTTAATAGAGCTCCAAAAAAAAGTGAGATCTGTGTTTCAGTCCCTTGTTAGTGCACTGGTTTGTCCTTTCTAACATGTAATTAATGTCTCCCTCCTAGCCATTATCTCTTGGTGGGGCAGAACCAGCACAGTCAAAGCTGAGCCTAATGGGATGACCTGATCTATACCACACAAAAACAGACACAGAATCACCAGTTGGCCTTTTCTGCATCCTCCTGTGCCATCTACCCCAGGTACACAGACAATTTTGATAAATTGACTACCCTGCTGAAAAAAATAAAAAACCTCCCTCTCCTTTAATTGGAAATCATAACTGGAGACCTCTACAGAATTGAGGAGTAAATGGAGGCAGGTTAGTTTGCTCTGAGAGACTCTTTAGTTTCTGCTATTCAGATAAAAAATATACAAAGAGTAATAGATTCTACAAATCCTTCAGTAGAGCCTTTTAAAAGGCAACCTCTACTATCTTAGTGGAAAACTCTCAAACTACACTTATCTTTTTTAAATGTATATGTACATATACATATTCACTGTAAGAAAATTGGAAAAAAAGTAGATAAGAACACTGTAAAAAGTTAAAACAACCTGTGATCCTACCACAAAGAGGTAACCATTTTTACTATTTTGGTATGAATCCTTCCAGACTTTATATCATCATCTGTCTACAACTGTAAGAATCTATGACATTATTTTTAAAAACTTCATGGTAGTTCACTGGCTGTACCAAAAGTTTATCTTATTTTAAACCAAGATAAGTTGTTTGGTGTCTACTAGGACTTAATGTGATACAATAAAATCCACAAGGAAAAAGTGGTTTCTCATTTTTCCTAAGGGTGGAAGCATTAAGAAAAGGAGATTTGATTAAGAGAATATGGAGACAAATCAAAAGCTTTAATCCAGGGCTTAGCCTTTCAGAATCATGATTTAATCTAAAACAGGAAGTCCTCTTAGAACTGTCATTTAAAAAATATGCTTGCTCTCGTCTCTGATGCTGTTTTAATACAACCGCTGATAAGAATCCACTCCTCACAATATCAGAGCCAGACCAACCATATTTTAAAGTGGCAGGTCTAATTTCCAACTGCAGCCTCGGTATTATGAATATAAATCATCACGCGGAGAAGCAAACATCCAATAGGGGTCCTGGTCAGCAACTCATCCTTCTCAATAAACTTTCCAAAGACAAAAACTTGGTCTCTAGGAATTCATGGAGATAACCAGAGACAGCTGAAGGCTCACTTCTGTGCAAGAACTGGTTCATATTTTCACGCAATTAGGGTTCAACAAGGGGCTCAGTATGAGGCATGAAAAGCTAAATTAACAGTGAATCAGCCATTTTTCTTGCCTTATGTTAAGATCATATACCTGTAATAACCCTTAGATCTTTTACCTACAAGCTATGTGGTGGTGATCAGGTGAATAGCCATTTTAGGTAGAAGGAGTAATTCTAGGCAAAGAGAATAGGATAAATAAAGAGACAAGAGAAGCAATGAATTTTAACACTATAAGTAGTTTGATATGACTGATACATGGATTATTTGTGGGCTTACCAGTGAATATCAACATGGAGACTTAGAGAAATGCAAAAGAGCTAGATCAGATTGTAAAAGGCCTCCTACTCAATGGCTCTCAAACACTGGAATCACCTGGGGAGCTTTAAAAAATGCAGACACTTGATCCCACCCTCATGGCTTCTAACTTAATTGGTCTTGGGTACAATCGGCATCAGGATTTTTTTTTAAGATCTTATTTATTTATTTGAGAGAGAGAAAGAGAGAGAGAGAGCATTAGTGGGGGGAGTGGCAGAGGGACAATCAGACTCCCCACTGAGCAGGGAGCCCAACACCATGTGGGGCTTGATCCCAGGACCCTGAGACCATGACCTGTGCCAAAGTTACCCGCTTAACCAACTGAGCCACCCAAGCACCCCTGGGTGTCAGGACTGTTAAAAGCATTCTAGGTAATTCCAATACAGAGCAGAGTTGGAGAACCACTCTTCTAAGCTATGAAAAGAAACACAGATTTCATCTCAGGATCATAAGAGTATATAAAATCATTATTTTTGAAGTATGTAAGTGTCATATTTAGATTTATGTTTTCCAAAAATTGCTCTGCAGGATTTGGGGGAAATGGCAGAGGTGACAGCATTATTTTTAAACACTGTGAATACCCACACACACAAAAAGAAAAAAAAAAGGAGAAAAAGCAGTATATATGGTCAATTAATTTATGACAAAGGAGTGAAGAATACACAATGAGGAAGGGATAGTCTCTTCAATAGTGGTGGGAAAACCGGACAGCTACACACAAAACAATGAAACTGGACCCCTTATCTTCATGAACAAAAATCAATTCAAAATGGATTAAAGACTTATATTTAAAACCTCAAACAACAAAACTCCTAGAAAAAAAATATATAGTGAGTAAATTTCTTGACATCCATCATGGCAGTGATTTTATGGATTTGACACCAAAAGGAAAGGCAACAAAAGTAAAAAATAAATAGATGGGACTACACCAAATGAAATTGCTTCTGCAAAGCAAAGTACACCATCAACAAAATAAAAATGCAACCTACATAATGGAAAAAAATATTTGCAAATCATCTATCTGATAAGGAGTTAATATTGAAAATGAATAAAGAATTCACATATTCATGGCCACAAAAAAATGGATTTAAAGATGGACAGAAGACCTAAATAGACATTTTCCCAAAGACACACAAATGACCAACAGGTACAGTGAAAATGTGCTCGACATCACTACTTATGAGGGAAATGTAAATCAAAACCACAATGAGATGTTACCTCGCACATGTTAAAGTGGCTATCATCAAAAAGACAAGAGAGAACAAGCTCTGGCAAAGATATGGAGAAAAGCTAACCTTTGTGTACTATTGGTGAGAATGTAAATTGATACAACCACTATAAAAAATAGCATGGAGGTTCCTAAAAAATTAAAAATTGAACTACCGGGGCACGTGGGTGGCTCAGTCATTAAGTGTCTGCCTTCGGCTCAGGTCATGATCCCAGGGTCCTGGGATCGAGCCCCGCATCGGGCTCCCTGCTCAGCGGGAAGCCTGCTTCTCCCTCTCCCACTCCCCCTGCTTGTGTTCCCTCTCTCGCTGTCTCTCTCTCTGTCAAATAAAATAAATAAAATATTTTTAAAAAAATTGAACTACCATATGATCCAGCAATCCCTTTTGGGAATATATCCAAAGGAGTGAAATTAGGATCTGAAAGAGAAATCTGCACTCCAATGTTCACAGGACCATTATTCGCAGTAGCTAAGATATGAAAACAACCTAAGGGTCCACCAATGAATGAATAAAGAAAATGGATATATATAATATATAGTATAATGGAGTATTATTCAGCCTCATGAGGCTGAAGAAGGAAATTCTTCTGTTTGTGATGACAAAGATGGGCCTTGAAGATACTGTACTAAGTGAAATAAGTCTGGCAGAGAAAGACAAATACTGCATGGTTTCGCAGATATGTGGAATCTAAAAAAGAGTCAAACTCACAGAAACAGAGTATGAAAATGGTTACCAAGGGGGGGGGTGGGGTAAATAGGAAGAAATTGGTAAAAGGTTATTAACTTTTAGCGATAACATAAATAAAGCCTGAGGATCTAATTTATAATATTATGACTATAGTTGTTGATAACACTGTATTATATAAGTGAAATTTGCTAGGAGAGCATAACATAAATATTCTCACAAAAAAAAGTGAGATGATGGATATATTACATAACTAGATGGGAGCAATCCTTTCATAATATATACATATATCAAATCATTGTGATGTATACTTTAAATAGCTTATAATTTAATATGTCAATTATGTCTCAATAAAGCTAAAAAATAAAATAAAATCCAAGAAAAAAAGAAATAGCAAAAGAAAAATTCATGGACAACATTTATGACAAAACTAGCTGACAAGGTATTCCTGAAAGTAACAAATACAAACAGGAAGGTACAAGCCTCATATTGTTATAAGAGCTGTATGACAATGATATCTGTGTGAAAAGAGGCAAGAAAGTGGGACTTAAAGGACTTGAGAACAGGAGAGCCCCAAAAGAGCCAACACACATGCACTGGAAAGCACAATGAGCCATTTGAGACTAGCAGCAGAAACTGGGAGCTTCCCCCTCTCAGTACTTGAGGAGGGCCCACAGTATAGACTGAACAGACTGGAGCAGTCTAGCTCCTATAAATCCTAGTTACTGACCTACCACAACTTCTTTCTAAGACAAGCTCCTACTGAGAAAAAATTGCTGGTAGTGGAATAAAAAATGAAGAAAACGGAACAAACAGAAATGAGGCAAGAGGAAAGTGTTGATCAAAATGAGAAGAAAAACATAGCCAGGGAATCTCAGAAAGTAGCAACCACATTTTTCAACGTTACACCAAAAACAAAAGAAAAAGAGTTCTGTAAAATTAGAACATCCCTGAATCTCACCTTATTCTAAAAGGTCAGGAAAGATAATTTTCCATAAAGATAAATAATACAAAACTGTTGAGCTCAAATTCTACACAAAGATAAAAGAAAGGTGACACTAAGTGACAGATTAATGATTTTTATGCAAATAAATTATAATATATATAGAGAAAAGAGCATATTAACCTCCCTGTAGACAGTGAATGCATGCCAGAATGACATGCACATAAAGAAGATTAAAACTATAATTCACTGTTTCAAAATAAATTCAAATACATTAAGAAACTGATACAAAATATTGAAGAATAACACAAATTGGAATTAGAAAGACTAGGGATTTTGACAACAGTATTAATGAAAGAATTATAAACAAAAGAATAGGGGCACCTAGGTGGCTCAGTCAGTTAAGCATCTGACTCTTGATTTCAGCTCAGGTCATGATCTCAGGGTAGTGGGATCAAGCCCCACGTGGGGCTCCATGCTCAACACAGAGTCCATTTATCCCTCTCCCTCTGCTCCTTCCCCCAGTGGTGCTCTCTCTTTCTCTCTCTCCCCCTCATATAAATAAATAAGTAAAATCTTTAAAAAAATAAATGAAAGAATAAATACTTTTTAAAATGAAGACTAAGCTAGAAAGAACACAGGAGTGCAAAAATACAACAGAAAACATCCTAGAAATAAAAAAGAAAAAAGGATACTTACAAAAAAAAAAAAAAAAAAAAAAAAAAAAAAAAAGATTTAAAAAAAAGTGACGAACGCATAATGAAGGTAGGGTAAAAAAAAAAAAAAAAAAAAATCAACAAATTCCTGAGGAAGAAAACTGAAGCAAGAGAACAGTATAAATGTTAAAAATTATCAATCTAAAAGAATCAATTATTTCATTATGCATTTATATCTTTAAGGAAAAGAAAAAGCATGTGACTTTTCAGGGAAATAGTATTAAATTATCATCAGACTTTTGACAGCAATACTTTATGCAAAAAGAAAATGGAATATCATATCTAGGATATTCAGGGAAAGAAAATGTAGGAAAAGGATTTTGTATCTGGCAAAACTAACTTATATGTATAAGTGGCAGAAACTGTTATCAACTGTAAGAACTAAGGGGATATTATTCTTCTCTTGAAAGCTTTCTGGGTAATATATAATGGAACAAGATTTAGCTAACCAAAATGACTAGAGAGGTGTCAAGATAAGGACTTGTGGTTAGCATTAAATACATAGTTATTTGAAGTGGTAGTTTATTACTGTGTCAATTTAGCTAAGCTAGAATTGTGTTTTCCAGAATTCCTTTCCTTGTATATTTCTAGATTAAAGCTATTTATAAAACAAATTTGCATAAGATTTAGAAAGCAGAAATGAAGCAGAAGCCATTATTCTATGAATGTCAGTATAGGATTCCAAGTACTACTGCAACTTGACCATATAGTTATTATCTGCTAGCTCACCTTATTGGTCTCTGGCATCAGTCAGACTCTAAACCCTGTCAGTTTCTTTCAAATATTCTTCTTCAGCTTCTGTAAGTCCTCAGCTAAGCATGTGTGCAACTCTTTGGCAAAGGGTACCAGTCTCTTCTACAGATCACCTGCATTGTTGGGGTTATAGGTGGTGAGAAATAGACATGAGACCCAGATTCTCTTTATGGGGCTCTACTTTTTCCTCATTTTCCCCTGCTTCATGTATTATATTTCTTCCCTACTGATCTACAGCAGCTTCAGATCTAATACTGGAATCAGAGGAATAGCCTCCAAAAGACTTTTTCACCAACTTTCACAATTATGTAAAATCTAATCCATAAGGACCCATCCCTTACACCATACCATTTAGAGTGGACTGCTTCAGTGATCAAACCCTAACTGATACACTTGTAGAACTAAGATTAAGTGAAGTCTAGGAGGAACAGAGTATACTGTGCACTAGTTATATGCCATGATTTCTGATATGGAACAAAGGAGATCAGATATCCTAGAGAAGAATTAAGTAAAAACCCTATAGGTTTTAATCTGAATTAGAAGTATCAATATGAATTAATGAGGTATTTTATCTTTATATATGTATCTGTATTTTAGCTCTGTCTACCGAAGAGACATAGACATAGGCTACCCCAGTAGCGATGAGTATTCTTAGTACCCAGACTATGATCTTGAAATGACATTTCTCACTAAAATAAACCAAACCTTCTTGGAGAAGATTGATTCCAGGTCTAATGTAGGAAATATACAAGATGAACCTGAAATACCTCATCATACCTGACAGCAAGTAAATGATCAATGACTATGAAAGTCTTGTTAAAAAGACTAAGCAGCCAAACTGAAGAGGCTCCCACTGGACTAATATAGAATAATTTGAGCTTCACAATGATAATAATTGCAATATATTTAAACCCATTGGGGCACCTGGGTGTATCAGTTGGTTAAGCATCTGCCTTCATCTCAGGTCATGAAGTCAGGATCCTGGGATCTAGTCCTGTGTCAGGCTCCCTATTCAGGTGAGAGTCTGCTTCTCCCTTTTCCTCTGCCGCTCCCCCTGCTTGTGTGCTCTTTCTCTCTCTCTCTCTGTCAAATAAATAAATAAAATCTTAAAAAAATAAAAAATAAACCCATCAAATAAGTTTAAATCCATGAGTTAATGATAATTTAAAAAGATAGTAACTCATCACAAAGGAGAAGGACAGGGAACCAATGCAGTATTTTGACACCAAATATATATAATGGGAGTACCAAAAAGAAAGAAGAGAGAAAGGGACAGAAAAAATATTTGAGGAAATAATGGCTGAAATTTTTTCCATTTTTAATTAAAAACAATAGTCACACATCCAAGAACTCCAATAGACTTCAAGCAGGATAAATACAGAGATTTAAATCAAGACATATTACTGTAAAAGTGTTGAAAGACAAAGATAAAATGTTGATTGAGGTGTGAGAAAAATGACTCATCATGTGTAAAGAAACTCAATAAGGTTAACAGCTGACTTATCAGAAACAATGGAGGTCAGAATGCAGTGGTATGACATAATAAAAGGGCTGAAATTAAAAACTCAACAAAGAATCCTATACCCAGCAAAACTATTTTTTAAATGAATGCAAAATAAAGACATTAACAATAAAGAAAACCTGAGACAATTTGTTGCTAACAAATCTTCCATACCAGAAAAATTGAAGAAAGTTCTTCATGTTAAAAAGCAAGTGATACCAGATGGTAATTGGAATCCATATGATAAAACAAAGGGTGCTGTTAAAGGTAATCATCTAGGTAATTACAAAAGATAGTATGATTACATATTTCATTTCCTTTGTTCTACTGACTGATTTAAAAAGCAACTGCATAAAAAATATGAATGCAATTGTAACATAGGGCCATTAACACACAAAAATGTAATATATTTGACAATAATAGCACAGAGGAGACTGGTTAGAACAAAACTGTATTGGAAAAGGAAAATGAAACAAGATGGTAACTCAAATCCAAAGAAAGTAATGAAGTGAATCAGAAAAGGTAAATAAGAAGGCTAATATAACAAACTCTATAAATATACAGTTGCTTTCTTTTCTTCTTTTAGCTTTGTTAAAAGATACAATTATGCAAATTGAAAATTATAACCATGCATTGTTGGATTTGTAACATATATAGACATAATAGTATATATTAGTAGAGTGTACAATAGTAACTGCACAAGAGAGGTGGCAAGAAATGGAGCTATATAAAAGTAAAGTTAGTATATTTCTCTGGAACTGAGAATAAATCTGAACTAGATTATGATAAGTTAAAATGTATATTATAAGGCCTATAGCAACCACTATGAATATACATTTAAAAATTATAAAAGGAACTAGAATGTTATACTAAAAATTTTACTTAATACAAAAGAAGGCACTAACAGAGAAAAATATTTTTAAAAAATACCTGGTACATATAGAAAACAAAAAGGAAAATGGTAGATGTAAATCTAACCCATACCAATAACATTAAAGGTGTGTGGTTTAAACAGCCCAGTCAAAAGGCAAGGACTGTGAAACTGGAGATAAAAAAAAAAAATCTGAGTATATGCTTTGTGGAGGAGACATATTTTAATGCAAAGATACAAATAGTAAAAGTATAGATAAAGGTATATGAAGTAAACAACAACCAAAAAAGAGCTGATGTAGGTAGCCTGTAAATGTATTTTATAATAATAATACAAAAATAGTATTATTCTCATATATAATATGAATATTCTAAAAACAAATCCTTCTCAAATAATGAGAATAGACTTTAAAACAAACAAAAATTATTAGAGATGAAGAAGGACATTTCATAATGATAAAAGGACTAGTCCCTCAGGAAATGTAGGAATTATAAACATATATGCAATGAATAGCATAGTCCCCAAATACATGAAGAGAATAGAAGGGAAAAATAGAAAATGCAACAATAATAGTTGGAGACTTCAAAACTCACTTCCAATAATGGTTAAAACAACTAGAAAATAGAATACTTAAACAACATTATACAGAAGTTAAATATTTAAAAATCTATAGAACACTCTACCCAACAGCAGCAGAATATACATTCTTCTTAATCACATATGGAACATTCTCCAGGATGCACATATGCTAGGTCATAAAATTAAGTCTTGAAAAATGTAAAAGGATTGAAATCACACATAGCATATTTTCAACCACAGTGAATCTAATTATAAATCAATAAGTGGAAATTAAATAAAACATTCTTAAGTAACCAATTGGTGAAAGAAAAAAAATCACCAGGAAAAGTAGAAAATGCTATTTTAGATGAGTGAAAATGAAAATACAGCATCACAAAACTTAGGGGATTTAGTTCAATCAGTGCTCAGAGAAAAATTTATATCTATACACAAATCAGTAACCTA
>NC_058409.1:34212307-34227999 GCF_002201575.2 Neomonachus schauinslandi | reverse complement strand
CCCCCCCCCCCCCCCCCCCCCCCGCCGCCCCGCCAGTATACTTTTCTGTCCTGATGCGAAGTTCATAGTCTAGTGATTCATCACACTAGAGGGAATAGCAATTCCTGGCAAGTTCTTCAGGACCTTAATGAATTTGCAGGTTTGGGTTTTATTTAATACCCACTTTAGTTAAAATGAGTTCATAGTCTATTTGTTTCTCCATTCCTCCAGTTGCTGGATCAAATGTTAATTGTCAAGAAGAAGACATAATGTGGCAGTTTGGCAAGGTTCTGCTGAACCAACGAATGTTTAACAGGATCACAGATGGAATCATTTGCATATGGGAGGGATTTTTTTTTTTTCCCCAGGGTTTTGTCCCAATTAAAAGTTGCAAGTTCAAACCAGGTTACCAGTTCCAAAGAATAGAAGTTTGCATATTCTAGAGCTTGAACACATGTTACTCTTTCTTCAGTATATTCACCTCTTGCCTTTCCCACATTTGACAAGCTGAAAACTATTTAGTAGTCACTAGGGTCTTGAGTAAAACAGAATAGCTAGGAAGCTCTTTCCTGACTGCCCCTGTGCATTGGACAAGCAGTCAGTTTCGGGGGAACAAGAAGAAGAAACATTGTTTTTATTTCTTTTGCAGACTGTAGTCATAGCTCATTTCAGACAAACACTGAGCGCCTCCCTTATGCCAAGCACCCTGTTTGGGGCTGGGAATGCAAAGATGAAGAAGGTATGGTCCCTGCCCTTGAGAAGCTCCAGAAACATAGGGGACAGAGGCACATGATCCTTTATTTCCTGGACAAAGGCCTAAGTGCAGGGGTGGAGTTAGAAGGAGGATGCTTGGCGAGGCTGGAGGAAAGGTAACAGAGAGTCCTCCTTTTCTGACGAGACCCATAGATAATCCAAAATTTAAAGGACGAGTGGGAGTTATCCAAGTAAAGAGAGTGGGAAAGGGTTTCTAAGCCAGAGTTAGAGCAAAAACAGAGGCAGTGATGGTATGTGTAAAATACAGGCTGACTGAGCTATCTAAGAAGAGAGCACACTGGTAAAATAAAAAGACTACTGCTATTGATAAATAAAACTATTCTGAACCACCAACAAGCCCAGTCATCTTTGGGGCATGTTAAATCAGTGCTTCCCAAAGTGCATTTGCATCCCATCTTCATACTTCTTGTAAGGCATGCTGCAATTTCTAGTCTCCACTTAATATTCTTCATCCTAAGCAAGATTATCCATTACATCAGTGGTTTTATCTTTTAGTTGTATTTTTCTAATCCTTATTAAAATGAGTGCATAACTATTAAAATATAAAAATGGGTGCCATCTGGAATCATCTTAAATACAACCGGGAGCGTGCACACACTCCTCACTTTGGTTAAAAGATTGGAGTTGCAATAAAAAGAGGCTGACTGCTCCATCATATGTTTTGCCAGGTCACTGGATTGATTTGATTAGGGAGGGTGATGGGGAGTTCAACACAGTGCTGAGTTCAAGGCCTGACCCCTACCATCAAGGTGCTCCGTGATAGTTCAGTTTAGTTTTTCTGTTAATAAATTAATAACACTGATATGGTCTGAATGTTTGTGTCCTCTCAAAATTCATATGTTGAAATCGTAATGCCCAGTGTGATGTATTAGAAGGTGGGGCCTTCAGGAGGTGCTTAGGTCCTGCATGGGATGAGTACTCTTATAGAAGAGACCCCAGAGAGCTCACCAGCCCCTTCCACCACATGAGAATAGAGCAAAAAGTCTGCAACCCAGAAGAGAGCCCTTACATGATCATGCTGGCACCCTCATCTTGGATTTCTAGCTTCCGGAACTGTGAGAAATAAATTTCCATTGTTTATAAACCACCGAGTCTGTGCCATTTTCTTGTAGCATTCCAAACAGACAGAGACAAATGACCACAGCAGTGATGATAGTGGAAACCGCCATCGGTCAGTCCTTGGCATGTGTTAAGCACTGCACTTGGCGCTCTACATTCACTGGCTTAGGTAACCCTTACCACCCTCTATGAGATAAATTCTACGGTTATGCCCATTTTAACAGGCTCACAGGGGCTAAATGCCTTGTCAGAGTTCTGATCACAAAAACACTGCCCTCTGAAATTGAAAGAAAGTTCCTTCCAGACTCCAGAGGCCATTGCTTCAGTCTGAACTCAGTCACTGGTTGACTGTGGACTTCAGAAGAATTTCTTACACTCCAGACCCTAAGTCCCTTCAGTGAAATGTTGACACTGGGTGATCTTTAATTTGTAATCTGGAGATTCTTTCTAGGTCTGTTTCCTTATCGGTAAAGCAGGGCTAATAATTCCAACTTCATAGGATTATTGTGAGGATTAAATGTAGGCAAAGTCCTGAGGCCAAGGACTGACATATGGTAAAAATATCATAAATGGGATTATAAATAAAAAGACTGTTAATTGCAAGAATCCCGATCTTCTTGATAATCACTTTGACAGTCTTCAAAGTGGATAGTTCATCCACAATCAAGTAAGAGTGAATTAACTCTACCACCACATTGAAATGAGTAAGCTAGCTGATTATCATTTTAGGCAGGTCAGTTTGCTTCCTCTAAGCTTCCGTATGTTTAAGTCAGACACCAAAAACATGCCCTTCACTGGTGTGATAGTTGACCTCCAAGATGACCTCCATGAGTCTACATGCCCTTGGTGGTCCCCTTCCCCACTGAAAAGGGCTAACTTGTGTAAGTAAGATATTGTGGAAATGATGCTATATGACTTCTGAGGCTAGATTCTAACAGACAATGGGGCTTCTGACATGCTCTCTTGGATGGCTCATGAGGACACTCACACAGCCCTATGGAGAGGTCCACATGATGAAGAACTGACATCTCCTGTCAGCCAGCAAGGAACTGATGCTTTTTCCAACAGCCATGTGGGTCTGCCATCTTGGATCTACCAGCCACAGTCAAGCCTTCCGATGACTGCAGTCCCAGCCAACCACTGCAACATCATGAAAGATCCTGAGACACAACCACCCAGATGAGCTGCTACCAAATTCCTGACACAAATTCCACAGTAACTCTGAGATAGTAAATATTTGTCGTTCTAAGCCACTCCGTTTCAGGGTAATTTGCAATGCAACAACAGATAGTTAATACAAAAGAATCACTGCAAAGATTAAAGAAAATACTTTAATTGAAAGTATATAGCCACATTATTATGATCTAATTCTGGCCATCAAGGAGCTGTGAATGTTCAAAGGGAAGGAAGACGGAGGACAGGGAGGAGAGGCATAAAGAGAGAGGAGACTCCACAGTACAGAGATCTCTCAAAGAACATCAGCAAACGATTTCATGAGGTATTACTCACCAAGTTTAGGGGCTCACTCAGAAGCAGCGAGGATGGAAGCAAGGGACATGCATCTGCAAATACATCAAATCCACCAAAAGCCTTTTTCACGGTCAGAAAATCAAGGCAATAGTTTGGAATGGGTCTCATTTGGGAAGCCAAAGCTTCATCTCACCAGTGATTTAGTCCTGATGACTTTCAAACAATATAAGTTGTTAGAATAATTTTCCACTTAGCAGTGATCATTCATGAATGGGCAATGTTACTATTCATGCTTCCCTGTCAAAAATTGGCTTATTTTCTTGCTTTTAAAAAGCACATTGTATATTGGTGGGCCTGAATTTGGAACTGCAAAACCTGGTTAATTCTGTATCACTTTATATTGTGCCAGTTTGTAATAATGCCTCTTTGGAAAGGGCTTAAGGATCTCATGCAAAAGATAGTTTGCATGGGGTGGGGAGGAAGGCATTGCAACTTCCCTTACCCTTCTGCTCTGGTCCCTGCGGGGAAACCCAGTGCACTGCCTGGTTGGCCATTGTCTATTTTGTCCATGTAAATACCAGCCTTGGTTTCCTGGTCTGGGAATTACCATAACCTGTCGCTGCATTTGTTTATGAACCCTAGAAGCACACTCCATGGGTTCTAATCCCAACCTCATGATTTACTGGCTAAGGGGCCTTGGGCAAGTTATTTCACTTGGTTATTTGCAAAAAAACTTTGCTCTGTACTAAAGGAACTCATAGGATTGCTATGAGGAACTACCACGTGTGGGGTATTGACGACAGTGCTTGGCACATAGTAAGTGCTATATAAATCCAAGTCATTATTCCAAACCCCTCCCCAGAACATAAAGTCTGCAGAAACAGAGCTCTTGTCTCTCTTTTTCATATTTTCATATCATTGCCCTAACCGCAAGCACACGGCCTGGCCCATGTGAGGTATTTTGTTACCAGCAGTTAACATGGAAACTTAGATACGGCTTTTCTCAAGAATTTCCAAAATCCCCATCATGGGAGATTTCTCAGTGGTCATTTTTCTTTTTGGGTTCCCCCTGCGGCCGCTCTCCTCAGGCCCCTCCCTCCCCGGATGCAAGTGCAGACTCATATATATTGTTGTTTCCTCATGCATGGCGATTTTAGCTTTCAACTTGGCCTGAAACTATGCTCCAGTTCAATCTTTGCATATTCAAAAGCAGGACGTTGGGGGCTAGAGATACAGAGAGAAAGCGTAGGAATGTGGTTCATGCCCTAAAAGGAGGTGGCAGGATGATTTGAAACGGCATTCTTGTCTTCCCTTTAAAGATTTTATTCATTTATTTGACAGAGAGAGACACAGCGAGAGAGGGAACACAAGCAGGGGGAGTGGGAGAGGGAGAAGCAGGCCTCCCACTGAGCAGGGAGCCCGACGCGGGGCTCGATCCCAGAACCCTGGGATCACGACCTGAGCCGAAGGCAGATGCTTAACGACTGAGCCACCCAGGCACCCCGTCTTCCCTTTATAAATAACTTCTTTCAATCTAAAAAAATTTATTATGTTAATGAAAGTTACCTGAAAATCACAAGTTACGGAAATACGTATTAAGTATTAGAAAAATATAGATTAAATTCACCCACAGACCCATCACCTAATACATATAATCACTGCCAACATTTTGGTGTTTCCCCTGTTTTGCTTTGCTTTTTTTTCTCTATGGCTTTGGCGTGTGTGTGTGTGTGTGTGTGTGTGTGTGTTCCTTCCCATGCATAGGGGGTGGGCGGCGCAGGGAGGGGGAGAGAAAGAGAGGGAGGGAGAGAGGGAGAGAGAAACAGCAGAGGGGTGTAACTAGCCATGCTGCATCATGCCCTTCTCCCTCAAAATTCTGCTTTCCAGAGCGTGCAATATTCACTTTTCCATCCCACAGATAAAACAAGCACCTCCTGAGTGAGCATCAGACTGAGGTCGCGGCTGTAAAAAGAGGAGACCTATCAGATCCCAAAGTTTGACTCTTACCCACTTACCTATACAGCCTCCATCTATTCAGACTAGCGATTTGTGCAGGGTTTAAAGCGGGGCCTCAGGGGCAGGTTAGTGTATAAATTCCACACAGGGGCCTCACATTAAAACTGCAGAGCTTGCCCGTCCGAAGGCGCTCTGGTTGTTGCAAAGCCGAAAGGAGGTTTACACGGATAAAGTGTTGTCCTTCCTCTCATAATGACTGTGCAAACTAAGAATGGATTTTACAGCTCAGGCTAATTACGTGGCATTAACACAGTGCTGCCAGGGGAATAGTCTGCTGCCTGCCAGTGCTAATAACCCTTGACACCTCCCAGCCTGAGCCTGGCGGTTCTGAGTTTGCATCCCCACCTTCACACACACCGCGCCGGGCCTCGGGAGCTCTCAAGGAAACACACTTAGCCTTCTTGGGTCACCATCCTACTGGCTTCTTTCGGCTCCTTGAACATCCAGTTCTTTCCTACCTCAGAGCTTCGCTTGAGGCTTTTCTTCCATTCAGCTGCTCTGCCAGATCAATGGCCCCAAAGACTACCTACCCCAGGTCACATTGCAATGAAAATATCACTACGTCCGTCAGAGGGGCCTTCCCTGACCTGTGGACTCCATGCAAGGTCGATCTCTCGTTAGTCTTTCTCTTGGCACTTGTGTTTGCTTGCTTGTTTGTTTTTTCCTTCATTGCGCTTATCAACATTATCCAATATTTATTTGTTTGCTTTTTTGCTCCAAGTCCGTAGGAGCAGGGATCCTCTTTGGGCAGTCATTTTAATTATATGAATATGTTGTTTCAAAATATATATTGTTTTGTGTGCAGGTATTTTTAATTTATGCAATAGTACTTTTTTCTGTTTTCTCCTTTTCTTATTTCCTTTTCTCATATGTGTGTGTGTGTGTGTGTGTGTGTGTGTATATATACACATATAAATACAAATATATATATTTGTTTTTTTTTTTTCCTGACTGCTCCATAACAATCTATGGTGTGGTTGTATCACATTTCCTCACTCCTCCTCCCAGTGATGGGCACCTCCACCTGCCTGCCATTATAGACAGGATTTCTATGAAAACCCAAAATGTGTCTTTTTGTGGACCTGGGAGTGAAACCCACTGGTACGTAGACCCTATAACAGCATTGCTGCATCACTGGGTTTAGAGTTTGTGTAGAACTAAATTAACCAAGTTGGGTCAAATTGCACCCAAAGAGTTGCAGGGGTCAAACCACTGCCCTCCCAACCCCCAACAATATATGGATGTTCCTGTATCCTATATATCTCCAAGATACTCTCTTTGGCAATATCCAGCTTCCTGATTTCTGCCAACTTATTGGATATAAACTTACGTGTAGTTATTTTAATTTGAATTTCTCTTGTCACCACGATTTTGAGCAGTCATCATAGGCTTGTTAGTTTTTGGAGCTTCCTTTTCTGTAAATTTCCTATTCACGTGCCCATTTGCAACCTTTTCCTCCTTGATTTCAGGAGTTCTTTTCTTTTTTAGAATTTTCCCCCCCCCCCCCCCCCCACACACACACTATAAATGCCTTCTCACATTCTGGCAGCCTTCTATTAAATGCATCCATGGTGTCATTCACTGACAGAAATTCAATCTTAAATAAAATTCATCATTGTTTAAAACTTGGTAGTTTGTGCTTTTACGGGTTTATTTATGATGTCTGTCTCCTATGTGTTGGTCTCCTTTTTTCTACCATGCATCTTCCCTGCCATCAGAGAAGAGGGCTGCCAACAGGTCAAAATGACAGTGCCCAGCTTTGGAACCAAGCTATCAAAAATGCTGAGACTCAGTCTCATTTTCCTCTCCTGAATCCTAGGCCTACTCTGTTTGCTCAAGCAAGGATAAGCCCTGCTTACTCCTGAAGTCAGGAGGATGGTGGGCTCAACACCACCCAAAACATGGATGAAGAATTGGAAAGGAAGTGGTTTCTAAGAGGAACATCAAATATCATTTTCAAAAGAAGGGAAATGAAATTGGGCAGGCAAAAGCAATAGATGTCCACTATACAGGGTCACTGCCTTTCTTAATGCCCATCAGATCAATTAGTATTCTCATGTTCTCTAAATATCTTCCCTAGTCTCCATCCCTAAACACCTCTTAAGCATTCCATAGTACCCTAAACCCATCTGCTAATACTCAGGGATTTAATCCCTGAAATGGGTAATCCAGTCAGGAAAGGACCAATGAAATGACCTAGACTAGTGTTTCCTCAACTAGGCTGAGCATTAGAATCATATGAGCTTTTAAAATATGGACTCCTGGGGGTGCCTGGGTGGCTCAGTCAGTTAAGCATCTGCCTTAGGTTCAGGTCATGATCCCAGGGTCCTGGGCTCGAGCCAACATTGGGCTCCTTGCTCAGTGGGGAGCTTGCTTCTCCCTTTCCCTCTGCCTGCCCTCCCACTACCTCTCTGTCAAATAAATACATAAAATCTTTAAAAAGAAAAAATACAGACTCCTGGACTTGGCCTCAGAACTGCTGAAATAAAAATTCTGTTGAGCAGAAACCTGAAAATTGTGTTTGAAAACCTCAGTTGCCAGTCCAGAGATGGAGAATCACAATGAGAACCACAAGCCCCTTGTACAGATGAGGAAACCAGAGCCTGAGGACCGTCCCCAGGAAAATGCAGTGAACTTGGGGTGCCTGCTCTATTCAGATGGTGTTGTACTATGTGTAGGTTTTCTTGCTGCTGCACATTGAGCTCTATGTGGACTCTTTGGAAAAGAAGCTGGTGAATACAAATATAACTATCTCAGGATTTATCATTTGACAGAAAAGCTCAGGCTCCCACCTCTGTGCTTTGTGGTACTCAGAAATCCTGCCAGGCCCTGCAACCATGGAAACACAAATCCTAGAGTCCATACCAACTCTGGCTACAGCTGCTCTGGACCTGGAGAGAACAACCTCCTGATGCCTGGTGGGGTTGTTGAAGGTTTTCTCCTTAGCCTCAGGTGTCAGCCACTCCTGACTCAAATCTGGGCCCTGTCACTCACCAGGTGTGTGACTTGAGGTGACGTGTTTGTTCTTTCTCACGTGCTGTGTGTACCTCAGAGGGTCTTCAGGAGGATGAAATAGAATAGTGCCTTTCCAGCATAAGCCCAGAACCATGCACAGAAGAAGTGCTCAGTAAACATTGAGGAGTAATTATTACCGAGCATGTCCTATGTGCTATTCCCCGTGAGGAGTGATGGTGCATGGAATTGAGTAAAGCATGGTTTCTGCCCTCTAGGAGCTTCATCACATGAGGTTGAAAGATTAACAGATAATAAAGTATTAAATTGTAGAGTCCTTGGCTGCTTAGCCCGTGGAAAATGCAGACTTGACTTGGAAGCCATAATCCCAACATGGCCCCTCATGTCTCCAGCAGAGACATCGGGACACTGGTCCTGGGGCAGACACCATACCTCCATGTTGACTCAGACCCAGGGTTGACCCAGTGTACAAGCCCAGATGAAAGCAGCCAATCAATACCACAAGGGCTTGGCTTGCCTCCCACCCCACAGACAGACTGGTTTGTTATCTTTTGCATTAGAAGAAGCCCCCCCATTTCCCCTCTCTCAGAGCCCAGGTTCTGCTTGGCTTGATCTTCCTCATTGCTCTTTCCTTAGTGCCTTCTTCTGTAGAGTTTTCCCAGAGTTAAGATAGATGTTTACCCAGGGTATCGTAGAAACACGGGCAAGGCAAACTCATACAACCTGGGGGCTTAGACAGAACTTCTTTCAAGATGACAGGGAACAACTTTTATTTTATAGAGCCACTATTTTTTTTTCCCCATAACATGAGAATACTCCTCACAGAAGCAAATGATTTGGCTACTGACTGAGCCTCTCCAAACACCCAGCATCCATGTCTTCACACACCTTTTTTAGTTTCTACTTATTTATGGAATTTCTCATTGACAGTGAGAATGGATTCATTTCTTTCAACTATAGTTCATGTATTTGATAGGTGAATATGTGTGTTTCTATGGTGGAAGAATACTGGAAATTACCTGATGTGTTGTCCCTCGTGCTTCCGGGGAACCCCTTCATTCTCCTCTAAGTTGGCCACCAAGCTAAGAGATTGCTTCTAGGAGAAGCAGACACAGAACAAAGGCTTTTGCATTTTTAACACTATGCTTTTGCATTTCAGATTGTAGGATTTGAGGGTGAATCAAGCATAGGGAAGGTAGGAGCAAAGCTTCCTAGCCTCCCAGTTAGAAAGTTGTTCAGATTAAGAGTAAGTGAGGAGGAGCAGGGGAGTAAGGAAGCTTAGATTCAAGTAGATATCTGAGAAAATGGCTCTGCCCTCTCCCCCTCCCTCTCCCCCACTACTGCCCAGGTGGATGAAATTCTGAAGTGGGGGTGACAAAAGGCTAGAAGGTTTGGGGGATCTGAGAGTAGAGAGTCACCCAGCTTCTGGCTGTGCCCTGGGAAAAGGTGAGACCGCAGGGTAGAAATGCTATGTGGTACTTTCAGGAAAATGGACCTAATACAGAAAAGGACAGAGCTCTAGGCATGGCTTGGGATGAGCAGGCTGTTTCTTCCCCACACACCTGGCAGGGCTCAGCAATCATGGACCACACCAAAGGAGCCCTGGGCCAGGAATAAGTGCCACCCAGAAGCCTCCTGCAACACAAGGGGCTGAGATCCATTGGAACTGAAGGCATCAAAGAAGAGGGGAACGTGGGCACATGGAGCCGGCTCCACGTGACCGGGTGCCACACGCCGCCTGGAAACCAGATACCACCCTCGAAAAGATACACCCTGAACTAAATGATGCTAGAACTCTGCCCTCCTGATGGAAAGAGGCTCATACCAGAAATTAAGTAATGGGAAAATAGTTTAACTTCTTGCACACCCGAGTTTGTGTATGGAGATTCCTACCTGCTGCACTTGGTGGCACTTATGAATTTCGGTAATCATGATAGTATTGAAGTATCTCTTTGGTAGACACCAACTGTCTGGTATCTCTCTGTATTGCATAGCATCTCTCATGGGGCTGAGAGTAAAGAAAGTGACATATGTGCAGATGTTTAATGTTGGCGTGTGTGCACGCGCCGGAGCCTAAGGAATCCCTTCTTAAAATAATGTCTTTAAATGCATAAAAAAAATTCAGGATTACAAAGGAAACCAATTATATGGAAATACAGTTATCAAAATATTTAAAACACAGATTTGTGATGTAGCAATGTATTATTCATGCATTAAATAACAAGATCTAGCTGCAAGTATGATAAACATAATATTGAAGTGGTAATAAGGACAAAAGATATTAAGAGATACCTACAGGGGCGCCTGGGTGGCTTAGTTGGTCTGCCTTCAGCTCAGGTCATGATCTCAGGGTCCTGGGATCCAGGCCCGTGGCAGGCTCCCTGCTCAGTGGGGAGTCTGCTTCTCCCAATCCCTCTGCTCCTGCCCCACTTGTGCTCTCACTCTCTCAAAAAGAAAAAGAGAGATACCTGCAAGAGGTAATATGGTATAAAAATATCTGTACTGACGACCAAGTCACTGATTTCAAAAATACTATTATGGCTTATTACTTATATGTGTAATTGAAGGGAAGAGTAATTTCTTTTAGAGGTTAATGAAAATACAGACTCAGTTTTCCCATCCAAATTGAAAGACTCCTGGATTGTATCCATGAACCCTTGGGATCTGCAGACTCCTGTACCATGTAACTACTTCTTTACTGACAAAAGACTTAATCTGAACCTCCATTTGACAGAGAAACGTTGGGGTTTGCAGAGATTGGTAGGACATCAGTTTCCTCTAACAAAGAGTCTAGGAGATCTATGAGGCAGTCAGTTTGACGGGTCCCTCTGTGATGATTATCATCCAAGGTCATGAATTTGAGAGATCATAATCCTAGGCAAATGCTGGAGTACAGTCAAAAGTACCCATATTGGCCAGGGCCTGATTACTGGATAAAAAGTAATTCCTAGCCTTGTAAGCATGATAAGCTTCTTAATGATGACATACTATGTTCTCTGGTATCCCTAAGGCAATAACTAGAACATGATAGAATTTTGACAAATGCCGTTTGAATGAGTTAATGAACTGATGGGTCATGTAAGAACACTAAATTTCAGTGTGAGGCAAGGGGATGGGCACCAAGTGTAAATTCCTTAGTAGTGACCTTGGCAAAGAGAAAGAGCTTGATTAAGATCAGCTGTTGTTATTTTTACTTTCGAAGGCGTTCTTTTTGTATTCTAGTATCTAGCCCAGTAACCTTAAAAACTAATGTAGCTTTGCAAGGGATCTCTTTATCTCTAGGGTTTGGAGAGGGATTAGGTAAGATTAATGGCACAATATATATGAAGTGCATTTAGCGTAGGGGCTGATTAATCAGTAAGAACTCAATAGCTGTATTACTATGATCTAATGTAATAAATGTAATGGTTTCAGTATTAATATTATTATTAATATTAGCCAAGGCACAGTGAGTCAAATTTAACAATGTATTAGAATCACATGAAGAATGTTAAAAAAATACTTATTCCTCAAGATGCCACTGAATCAGAATCTCTGGGGAGAGGCCCCAAATCTACCTTTGGAAAAAGCTGGCAAGGGATTTGAAAAGGAAGCCAGGCATGGAAAATTGGAGCCCCGAGGGAAACTGAGTCATTATTGTTAACATGTTAAAACATTATTTTTGTACAAACAGTGATCACTTGTCAAGGTTTCATGTATTCATGAAAGAATACATGAATACATTTAATGTATTCATGAAAGCACTACAGGAATGACAAAGCAAATCTCAAAGATGGTAGGAGTAGCTGGGATCTTGTAGGGAATGTAAAACTAAGTAGTGCTGAGATAAGACTGTTCAGTTGGATACAAAACTGGTGAATGTCCTTTAGGATAATAAAACCATCAATTTCTGGATTATTTTTTTCTATGAGACAGAAGAGAAAATCATTGTACTTGATCATTTTTCTGTAACTTAACAGTTATAAAATGTCTGGTTCCTAATCGACAGTAAAAAGAAACTCAAGAAAAAAAATCTTATTCCCTGAGTAAAAGCTCATTGTGGGCTCCTTAACTGCATCTGCAAAATGAACCCATCTACCAGACTGATTTCCTTCATCTTAAAAGTCTGAAGTGCTGGGCGCCTGGGTGACTAAGGCAGTTAATCGTCTGCCCTCGGGCCAGGTCATGATCCCAGGGTCCTGGGATCGAGCCCCACATCAGGCTCCCTGCTCAGCGGGGAACCTGCATCTCCCTCTCCCACTACCCCCTGCTTGTGTTCCCTCTCTTGCTGTGTCTCTCTCTGTCAAATAAATACATAAAATCTTTTTTAAAAACGTCTCAAGTGCTTACATGTGCTCAGCTACAAAATACAGGCCACAATTTGTATTTGATGTGACGTTTTAGTACTGAGAGGTAGAGTAACAATTAATCCTACTGTGCCAACATCCACCCCCTAAAGAGGTTACTGTGAAATATTCCACCAGTCTTCTTGTTCCAGAGCCATCTCCCTTTAGTTTTCCTGTCCCACTGTGATTTGAGGCATGACTGGAGAGTTCCGTCCTTTACTCGTCACCACCACCTGCCTGTTGATGATGCCTGAAATCCTCCCATTTAACATTTATTTCCTTAAGCCTGTACTCTCTCTCTAAAGTCCTCCTTTTTTCCTTTTATGGAAAATACCCCAAAAGGGAATGTTTGGGGGAATACAACAGCAGTTGTTGAAAATATAGCTCACGTCTGTTGGTGATTCCAGCAGAGAGCTGGCTTCTTTTATTTCCGTATAGTTAGCAATATCTATCCTCCAGAGGTGTAGAGAAAGCAGGGGAGAAGAAAGAATCAACTGGAATTCTCTGGGTGTTATGAATCTAATACCATGAGCCAGCTTTAATCAGATGGGGAAAGAAGCTCAGAATCCGGGTGCTTCACACAGATGCCTTTGATGTATATCATCATGTATATCATGATGTCTGTCATATCATGCAGGGTCTGACTCCCCTCATTTCACTTTGTCAATATGTTATCTCTAGTGTAGGAATGGTAGAGATGATAAGGACCATGGCAGACACTTAAAAGAAGAGGAGTATGTGAATACATTGGCTAGACACGTTGTTTTGTCTGCTCATCACTGCCACACTACATCCTTGCCTACTGTTCACCATATTTTACCTGTCACATTTGATTGGTCTGGGAGCGCTACATGACCTAAGTTGGCCAATCAGGACACTGCTCTGGGAATTTTGGACTAGAGCTTTAGATAATACAGCCATCCTACTGGAGGTGGGTAAAGCTGCAAGTGATGAAGCTTGGGGAATGTCAACAGCCATGTTTCTGCTATGTGGAAAAGCCTGTAGGTAGTAAGAAAAACAGAAGGTATAAAGAAAGAGCAGAAATGGGAATTGGAGAGAAAACATTCAACTGTGTATATAACCCCAGTTTTAACTGAGTCCCACATTCATCTACTCCTTAGGTTCCACAGTGGCCTAGCAAGGTCACACAAGTGCCATGAGTTACTCCAACCCCAGGCTAAGTCAGTGGCAAAGGCTTGTCACATGGTTGTTACTCAGTCAAAAATCTATTGAAAAGAAGTTTGGAGATTTTATCAAGTAACAAGAAGACAGCATTTCTAATTCTTCCCATGGCCCAGAAGGGGCCAAAAGAAGAAAACACGCCAATTTCATGAGTGAGAGCCCAACAATAGCCCCATTGTATTTCTCCATGACTCTGCCTTGCTTCCTGAAGAAACACACTGGAGGAGTGTGTGTGGTATGAAGATGAACCTTGAGTGACAAATTATTTTAATATTGCCCTTCAATTGGGAAAAAGGTGACTACAGGTTTGCAAGCTCACCTTCATCTAGTTCCTGTTTAGAGGCACCTGAATCATAGTGCCTCTTGCTACACCAAACATTACAGTCTTATCCTAGAATTTATCATTTGTATAAACATGGATGGGCTCATTTCTCCTATCACAGTAAGCTTCCCCGTGAGTGTACCGTTGATGCACTCTGAGAGGGCTTTGCTAGGAGACTAAGCACTCCAACTTAATATTAGAAGTTTGATAAACATCCAGAACTTGCTGGATTCAAATTTGAGGACATAATTTAGACTCAAGATGGAGGAAATGGTCTCTCCTTTCCTTGAATCCAAAATGGGGTATCATCACTCTTTCTCTGGAAAAGTTTCTCTGGGATTTTTTTACCCTTCCTTTGTTGTTCATATTTATTAGGTGAAGACTGTTTGCCAGGTGCTGTTCTAAGCAATTTGCATGTATGAACAAATTTATTTCTCACAACATACTATGAGAGTAGGTACTTTTATTATACCCACGTTACAGATGAGGATAGTGAGACTCATCTATTACGTGGTACAGGTGGGATCTGAACTCAGGCAGTACCTCTCCAAAGCTAGAATTTTTAACCATTGTGCAATATTAATTGTGCTATATAATATATTAATATATATCATATATTATATAGCATATATATCATAATATATATAATTGCTGTTGTGGCATATATACCATTATATATATATAATGTATATGTATACGTGGGATATATATCTATATCTATATATCTATATTTATATCTATATATTTGCTGTTGTGGCAAGCAAAACAGCAAAGAGCCTGTCCTCATGGAGAGGTCTCACGGTTTTGGAAAGGTACTACCTGTGCTGTGTTATTTGAATTCAAAATAGAGGAGAAAACTGGAAGTCAGATTGGGAATGGGCTCTCACACCTGTCTTTTGCTCTACAGAGCCAAGAGTGAGGATACAGGTCTGATTTTCAATAACAATACCATAACAAGAACAACAATAATACTAATGATCATTTGTTTTCTGGTTTACAAAATGTTTTCCCATCCATTTTCTTGTGTTCCCCCACCCCCCATTTTCTTGTTTTACTACTTCACTCAAGCTCTCAGACAGAGGTAATGTGAGGTGGTCATTATCAGCTCCATCACACAGAGGAGGAGATTAAGAATTAAAGAGATGAAGTGACTCACCCAGGTCTACTTGGCTGGAAAGTGGTACTCCTGGGGTTGAATTCAGACCTTTGACCTAGAATCTTGTGTTTTCTCCCAAACCTTGTATTCCTAGGAAAAAAGGTATCCACCTAGAAGAAAATGATATTATAGAGGTGCATCAAACAAATTAACTCATCTTTCTGTAGAGCAAGGAGAGTCTCTCCCATGGCATGTAATTGCACTGTGCCAGAGCACAGAGTGCAGACACACACCCTCTCTGAGCCTGTGGGTCCCCACAAAGTATCCTTGGTGCGGCTGAAGTTCACAGGACAACAAAGGACTTAGGAGAGTTTGTGGCATATCATGAGAAACAAAGAAAGAAAGAAAGAAAGAAAGAAAGAAAGAAAGAAAGAAGAAAGGAAGGAAGAAAAGAAAGAAAGAAAGAAAGAAAGAAAGAAAGAAAGAAAGAAAGAAA